>NW_026111632.1:637500-642500 GCF_024679095.1 Eriocheir sinensis
GAAAAGTAGGGGTCGCGCCCCACTAATGGCTCGTGAAAGAGTTTACTCATCACGTATCAAACGTAAACCTGAATAAATACCAGACGACGCGAGACACACACACCTTGTAAAACACTTTGAGGGAGTAAACTGGGAAGCCTTAGTGTTAAATATAAGAGCCATAACCGTGTACTGGAATCCGATCTCCATGAGATCCATGTGTGTGTGTGTGTGTGTGTGTGTGTGTGTGTCGGGTAGGTTAAGGAGTTGCGGCCTATGCAATGTTAACTCCAGTCTACGCACACCAACCCAGGCGGCCGCGCCACCAACCGAGGTTAGGTGCTGGATCGCAACACCTATATTTATTATAGTCATGAACACAAGGAGCCATGGCTTTCCAACACAGCACCCGACTCGTGAAGTTGACGCAGGAGCGCATCAACACGCTGGTGGCCGGGCACAAGCAGGTGCTGGGGCGCGGCGCCACGTGCACGGTGTACCTGGTGGAGGTGGAGGGCGAGCTGTGCTGCCTCAAGTTGGCCAGGGACCGCCGCCTCGCTGCCATGTTCCACCAGGAGTTTGACGTCCTGCTGGACCTGGACGGCGCGGCGGGGGCACCCAAGGCCTTGGGCACCAGCCTCGGCTTCCCCGCCATGCTTACCACTTTCCGCGGCCACAACACCTTCTGCGACCTGCCCCGCCTCGCTCGCTGCGAGACTGACAGGCTGGCGGCCTTCTTGGCCCTTGCTCGCAGCGTGAAGCAGCTCCACGCCCGCGGCTACGCCCACAACGACATCAAGGAGAACAACGTGGCGGTGTGCCGGGGCGCCGACGGCCGCCTGCAGGTGTCGCTCATCGACTACGGCGCGGCCCAGAGGCTGGGCACAAGGGTTGGCTTTGTGGGCGCGAGCACGCGGCGCACGCCCTGGCTGGCCCCGGAGCTGCTGGTCGGTGGCCGCTGCTCACGCGCCGGGACGTCTTCTCCTCGGCTACGTCCTCAGCAACATCCTGGACACCTGCCACAGGTACTACCCCGCCCTGGACGTGCTGGCCGAGGCCGTCATGGCCGCAAACCCTGCACGGCGACCCTCGCTCAAGAAGATCATCAAGACAGTTAACAAGTTCACGGCCCAACGGGACGAGGCGGCGAGGCGGGAAACCTTCATCCGGCGAGTTCGCAAAGCCTTCTCCTGCCTCTTCCCGCGCCGCCGCCGTTATTAAAAGGAGACACAGGATCCAACGGAGGAAGGTTTTACTAAGGAGTCAAGTTGTTCTTCAAGGCTGCGACATCTTCTTTCTTTTTCCTTAACTATTTCCACCACATGTATCAATACATTCTTTTACTTTCTTGCTACTTTCATATCAACACTTTTCGCATACCTTGCCATCCTTCCAAACACCTACAAACCATATGGATATCCTCCAACCCTACGGTTTCTACACCTATTTAACTTTTTTCCCTTGTTAAAGTATTTACTGTATCGCTGTTTTCATATCAACACTTTTTTCCCATACTTTATATAATCATTTTAGACAGTTTTTTTTCTTCATTAGCTTGATATTACCCAAGACCTTTCTGATGTTACGTCACTTTCTTTCATTTCATTTACTCATATTTATTTATCTACAATCTGTGTCTTACTACATAAACTTTTTTTACGTTTTGCCTATGGCGCCGATAGACTTTCATGGTAGGGTCTGATTGTCGGCCCCAGCCCGTTGTGGCGCAGGCTAAATTTTATATTGAGGCCATCTTGCATTGGCTGATACTGCCCCTCCGGAGCTCATATTTGATCCTAGAATCTAGAGTCCGGTTAATAGTGGTCTTCTGGACAGCATGTGGGTAGTCTTAGGCCACTCGGCGGTGGCTGAAAAATCCCAGCTTGTGGCACTGGTGGGCCTAAACCCGCGTCGTCTTGGACGCGGCGCCGTCACGCTATCCACTCAGCCACCGCCTTCCCTAATATTAAAAGAGCTTACCTCTCATATTACATTATATGAACGCGAGACGATTTATTTGTCTTATTAATACTACTAAATTGTTCATAGGCAACGTTTTACAATTGACTGCGTGGTTAGCGTTCCAGCGCCGCGTATAGAACGACTTAGGTTCGCGTCCCGCCCGCCACCACATGCTGGGATTTTTCAGTCACCGCCGAGAGGCCTAAGACTACCTACATGCTGTCATGAAGACCACCATTCAACCCAAACTCTAGATTCTACCTCTCAAAAAAGAGAGGATCAAAGATGAGCTAGGGGTGTCAGCATGAAGCAAGCAAGATAGCGCTAACATAAACACTTACCTGCGCCATGACGGGCTGGGGTCGACCATCAGGTCCCACCAAAAAAGTCTAGTGGTGCCATAAGCTGAACCATAAAAAAAAAAGATATAGTTAAATGATAAACGCACTTAACTAATGGGCTACTTACATGCTTTCATTCCTTATAATCAGCAGGTATTTATTCCTACCAATTGCCTGATATTTAACTAATTTTACTTTTTATCAACATTTTTTTTGTCAAATGATAAACTTAATCATGAGGATATTTACATCATATGCTTATCAGGTATTTGCTTTCAACAACTGACATGACATTTAGCTAATTATACCATTATCAACACTTTCAAATAAGCTTCAAGAAAGTCGCCTATTCCGTGTGTGTGTGTGTGTGTGTGTGTGTGTGTGTGTGTGTGTGTGTGTGTGTGTGTGTGTGTGTGTGTGTGAGAGAGAGAGAGAGAGAGAGAGAGAGAGAGAGAGAGAGAGAGAGAGAGAGAGAGAGAGAGAGAGAGAGAGAGAGAGAGAGAGAGAGAGAGAGAGAGAGAGAGAGAGAGAGAGAGAGAGAGAGAGAGAGAGAGAGAGAGAGAGAGAGAGAGAGAGAGAGAGAGAGAGAGAGAGAGAGAGAGAGAGAGAGAGAGAGAGAGAGAGAGAGAGAGAGAGAGAGAGAGAGAGAGAGAGAGAGAGAGAGAGATGAAACTAAAACCTTCAACTTTAGCACAATATTTTGTAAACCCTTTTTTATTTACAACAAAGGAGACAGCTCAAGGGCACACAAAAAAGTAAACAATAATAAAAAAAAAGCCTGCTACTCGCTGCTCACAAAAAGAATCTAAAGAGGTGGCCAAAAGAGAGGTAAATCTCGGGAGAAGAGGTGTCCAGATACCCTTCTCTTGAAAGAGTTCAAGTCGTAGGCAGGAGGAAATGCAGAAGAAGGAAGATTGTTCCAGAGTTTACCAGCGTGAGGGATGAAAGAGTAAAGATGCTGGTTTACTCTTGCATAAGGGGTTTGGACAGTATAAGGATGAGCATGAGTAGAAAGTCGCGTGCAGCCGGGCCGTGGGAGGGGGGGAGGCATGCAGTTAGCAAGTTCAGAAGACCAGTCAGCGTGAAAATATCGATAGAAGATAGAAAGAGGGGCAACATGGCGGCGGAAATCAAGAGGTAGAAGACTATCAGTAATAGGAGAAGAGCTGATGAGACGTAGAGCCGTAGACTCCACTCTGTCCAAGAGAGCTGCGTGAGTGGAGCCCCCCCACACGTGAGATGCATACTCCATACGAGGGCGGACAATGCCCCTGTATATGGATAGCAACTGTGCGGGGGAGAAGAAGTGGCGGAGACGATACAGAACGCTCAACCTCGAGGAAGCTGATTTAGTGAGAGACGAGATGTGAGGTTTCCAGTTAAGATTTTGAGTTAAGAATAGACCGAGGATGTTTAGTGTTGAAGATGGTGACAGATGAGTGTTGTCGAAGAATAGGGGATAGGTGTTTGGAAGATTGTGTCGAGTTGATAGGATGAGAAATTGGGTTTTTGAGGCATTGAAGGACACAAGATTCCTTTTACCCCAATCGGAAATGATAGTAAGGTCTGGTTAAGTTGTTGCCCTGCAGCCTCCAGCCTGGAGTCATGTAATTCCTGTTGAAAGGGTCTTCTGTTGAAAGAAGTTGAATAATGCAGAGTGGAGTCATCAGCGTATGAGTGGATAGGACAGTTTGTTAATGAAAGAAGATCATTGATGAATAACAGGAAGAGAGTGGGTGATAGGACAAAGCCCTGTGGAACACCACTGTTAATAGGTTTATGAGAAGAACAGTGATCGTCTACCACAGCAGAGATATAACGGCCGGAAAAGAAACTGGAGATAAAGGATCAGAGAGAGGGATAGAATCCGAAAGAGGGCAGTTTCGAAAGCAAAGACTTGTGCCAGACTCTATCGAAGGCTTTCGATATGTTTAGCGCAACTGAGAAAGTTTCACCGAAACGGCTAAGAGAGGATGACTAAGAATCAGTTAAGAGAGCAAGAAGATCGCCAGTAGAACGCCCCTTGCGGAACCCATACCCATAAGATAGAAGGTTAGAGGTGGAAAGGTGCTTTTGAATCTTCCGGTTAAGGATTGATTCAAAAGCTTTAGATAGACAGGAAAGTAAAGGTATAGGGCGGTAGTTTGAGGGATTGGAACGGTCACCCTTCTTAGGCACAGGCTGTATGAAGGCGTACTTCCAGCAGGAAGGAAAGGTAGATGTTGATAGGCAGAGGCGAAAGAGTTTGACCAGGCAGGGTGTCAGCACGGAAGCACAGTTCTTAAGGACAATAGGAGGCACTCCATCAGGTCCATAAGCCTTCTGAGAGTTTAAATAAAAGAGAGAGAGAGAGAGAGAGAGAGAGAGAGAGAGAGAGAGAGAGAGAGAGAGAGAGAGAGAGAGAGAGAGAGAGAGAGAGAGAGAGAGAGAGAGAGAGAGAGAGAGAGAGAGAGAGAGAGAGAGAGAGAGAGAGAGAGAGAGAGAGAGAGAGAGAGAGAGAGAGAGAGAGAGAGAGAGAGAGAGAGAGAGAGAGAGAGAGAGAGAGAGAGAGAGAGAGAGAGAGAGAGAGAGAGAGAGAGAGAGAGAGAGAGAGAGAGAGAGAGAGAGAGAGAGAGAGAGAGAGAGAGAGAGAGAGAGAGAGAGAGAGAGAGAGAGAGAGAGAGAGAGAGAGAGAGAGAGAGAGAGAGAGAGAGAGAGAGAGAGAGAGAGAGAGAGAGA
>NW_026111633.1:0-20000 GCF_024679095.1 Eriocheir sinensis
TTCTACAACAGATTTGCCATACTGGAGGAGGAGGACGAGGAACAGAGCACCTTCTTGGTCGGTGATTCTATGATTCGCCACCAGGTGGTTGAATTTGGTGGCAGAGTCCCCCGTCGTAGGCGTAACTACTGTTATCTTGGAGCTGGTGTTGACGACATCACAGCTGCCCTGGACGAGGTCTCCGCTGAGGCCTCTAATGACTCACTCTTTGTTCTCCACACAGGTACAAACGACGTCACCACGATCCGGTCTGAGGAACTGCTGGACAAGTACCGTAGGCTCATCCAGCAGTTTAAGTCTAAATCCCCAAATATTTTAATTTCAGGAATTCTACCATGGACATGGGATAAGAGCGACTTCTACAGTAAGGCCTTCAGCCTCAACAACCGCCTACAGACTCTCTGCGGAGAGCTTGACATCGTGCTCTTTTAACGCCTCGGACCGTTTCTACGGCCAGAGTAAACTTTTCCAAAGGGACGGCATACACCTGTCCCCCATCGGGGCAGCCAGATTCGGAAGGTTTCAACGACGCGGTACGTAACGCCCGAACAAAAAACGACTCTCAGCCACGTCCTTCCATCCCACTTGTTTAAATAGACACCATACACCGCAACAAACTCGTAACATTGAACCCTTGATACCACCACCTCTATTACCAAGCCTAAAGATAACCTAAGAGTTCTTAGTTTCAATGCGCGCAGCCTAAGAAACAAGTTTGATGAACTGCGATGTCTTGCTCTGACAGAAAACTTTGACGTAATTGCTATAACGGAAACATTTATCGAGACCACAAATATTGATTTAAGTTCTGCATACAACATAGATGGCTACAGACTCTTTTAACAACGATCGTGTAAACCGTAGAGGCGGTGGCGTCGCCTTATGTCAAAAGCTATTTGCAACCCACTGACAAAACACCAAGAAACAGTAACGTTGAACATTTGTGCGCAAGGAGTAAACATAGCAAGAGTCAATAAAATGTCACTTTTTTTTTTTTTTTTACAGCAAAGGAGACAGTTCAAGGGCACACAAAAGCAAACATTAATGAAAAAAAAGCCCGCTACTCACTGCTCCTAAAAAAGAATCCAAAGAGGTGGCTGAAAGATAGGTCAGTTTTGGGAGGAGAGGTGTCCTGATACCCTCTTGAAAGAGTTTAAGTCGTAGGCAGGAGGAAATAGAGATGAAGGAAGATTGTTCCAGAGTTTACCAGCGTGAGGATGAAAGAGTGAAGATGCTGGTTAACTCTTGCATAAGGATTTGGACAGTATAGGGATGAGCATGAGTAGAAAGTCGAGTGCAGCGGGGCTGCGGGAGGGGGAAGCATGCAGTTAGCAAGTTCAGAAGAGCAGTCAGCGTGGAAATATCGATAGAAGATAGAAAGAGAGGCAACATTGCGGCGGAAGTTAAGAGGTAGAAGACTATCAGTATGAGGAGGAGAGCTGATGAGACGAAGAGCCTTAGCCCACTCTGTCCAGAAGAGCTGTGAGTGGAGCCTCCCCACATGAGATGCATACTCCATACGAGGGCGGACAAGGCCCCTGTATATGGACAGCAACTGTGCAGGGGAGAAGAACTGGCGGAGACGGTACAAAACGCCCAGCCTCGAGGAAGCTGATTTAGTAAGAGATGAGATATGAAGTTTCCAGTTGAGATTTTGAGTTAAGGATAGACCGAGAATGTTTAGTGTTGAGGAAGGTGATAGCTGGGTGTTGTCAAAGAATAGGGGATAGTTGTTTGGAAGATTGTGTCGAGTGGATAGGTGGAGAAACTGTGTTTTTGAGGCGTTGAAGGACACCAGGTTCTTCTTGCCCCAATCGGAAATAATAGTAATGTCTGAGGCTAAGCGTTCTGCAGTCTCCAGCCTTGAGTTGTTAAGTTCCTGAAGGGTGGGTCTTCTATTAAAAGAAGTTGAATAATGCAGAGTGGAGTCATCGGCATAGGAATGGATAGAACAGTTCGTTTTGGAAAGAAGATCATCAATGAACAACAGAAAAAGAGTGGGAGATAGGACAGAACCCTGTGGGACACCACTGTTAATAGATTTAGGAGAAGAACAGTGACCGTCTACCACGGCAGAAATAGAACGGTCAGAAAGGAAACTGGAGATAAAGGTACAGAGCGAAGGATAGAAACCGTAGGAGGGTAGTTTTGAAAGCAAAGATTTGTGCCAGACCCTATCAAAAGCTTTTGATATGTCCAGCGCAATAGCAAAAGTTTCACCGAAACGGCTAAAAGAGGATGACCAAGAGTCAGTTAAGAAGGCTAGGAGATCACCAGTAGAACGCCCCTTGCGGAACCCATACTGGCGATCAGATAGAAGGTCAGAAGTGGAAAGGTGCTTTTGAATCTTCCGGTTAAGGATTGATTCAAAAGCTTTAGATTGACAAGAAAGTAAAGCAATAGGACGGTAGTTTGAGGGATTGGAGCGGTCACCCTTCTTAGGTACAGGCTGTATGAAGGCATACTTCCAGCAAGAAGGAAAGGTAGATGTTGACAGGCAGAGGCGAAATAGTTTGACCAGGCAGGGTGATAGCACGGAGGCACAGTTTTTAAGGACAATAGGAGGCACTCCATCAGGTCCATAAGCCTTCTGAGGATTGAGGCCAGAGAGGGCATAGAAAACATCATTTTGAAGAATCTTTATAACAGGCATAAAGGAGTCAGAGGGGGGATGAGTAAGAGGAATATGCCCAGAATCGTCCAGAGTGGAGTTTTTAGAAAAAGTTTGAGAGAAGAGTTCAGCCTTAGAGATAGATGAGACGGCAGTGTTGCCGTCAGGACTGAGGAGTGGAGGGAAAGATGAAGAAGTGAAGTTGGAGGAGATGTTTTGGGCTAGATGCCAGAAGTCACGGGAAGAGTTAGAGAAAGCAAGGTTTTGACATTTTCTATTAATGAAAGAATTTTTGGTTAGTCGGAGAATAGATTTGGCACGATTTCGGGCAGAAATGTAAAGTTCATAATTAGCATTAGTTTGAAGGCTCTGGTACCTTTTGTGAGCTACCTCTATCATTAACAGCACGAGAACAAGCGTGATTAAACCAAGGCTTTTTGCGTGAGGAGTAGAAAGAACGAGGAATGTATGCCTCCATTCCAGAGATAATCACCTCTGTGATGCGCTGAGCACACACAGAGGTCTCTATCCTGGAAGCAATAATCATTCCACGGAATGGAAAAGTACATCCTCAGGTTGTCCCACCGAGCTGAAGCAAAATGCCAGAAGCATCGCCTTCGGTGGGTCCAGAGGGTACAGGAGCGATAGGACAGGATGCAGAAATAAGATTGTGATCGGAGGAGCCCAACGGAGAGAACAGTTTGACAGAATAAGCAGAAGGGTTTGAGGTAAGGAAGAGGTCTAGAATGTTGGGAATGTTGGGGTTACAAGCCTCCGGGGCAATCACTCGATGCCGATCTTGATATGTACAGCATCTTAAGGCAGTCACTTAACAACAGCGACTCACTGATATTAGGAGACTTCAACCTTCCCCATATCGACTGGGCGACACTGTCAGGTACAAAAGGTGAGTCACATAGAGTGATCGAATTTTTTGAAAAAAATTATCTAAGCCAAATGGTTTCTGAACCAACTCGACAAAATAACATACTCGACCTTGTTATAACGACCCAAGATAACCTAGTTAGTAATGTCACGGTAGGAGAACACCTCGGCTCCTGCGATCATAAATTAGTGCACGTTGACATTAGAGCTCAAACATCGGTGACTGAAAATAAAGTAAAGGTGCCCAATTTCAAAAGAGCCTACTTCGTAGAAATCCGACGAAAACTAATAGAAATGCGACTGTCAGATGATGGCAATGAAGAGGACGCCTGGATAAGCTTTAAAAATCACGTACTCACTCAGCAGGATACATTTGTCCCCTTGTGCGAGAAGCGAATTAACACTAATAAAAGCCCACCTTGGTTTAATAGCGAAATTAAACACTCAGTCAAGGAGAGAAAACTGTTTTACAGATTAAAGAAAGAACAAAGCTCGCCCGAAAACATTAGACTCTATAATGATGCCAGGCGACAAATAAACAGATTAGTACGTCAGGCAAAGCGCAGATATGAAGAAACTATTGCAGCCAACTGTAAAAATAATCCGAAATCCTTCTTCAGTTACATAAACAACAGAAAGGCGATCAAAAGTGGAATTGGACCCTTTACAAACAGCGACGATGCACTAGTGACTAACAGCCAACACGTTGCAAACCTATTAAACAATTACTTTTCCTCGGTGTTCAATACTGACAGTCTTCCTCTCGCTACCACCAACACCAGTACTAATGTAAATCCCGAGCATGCATTGCCTAACTTTGAAATAAAACCCGATGAAGTCCTTAAAGCCCTCAAATCACTTAAAACAAATAAAAGTCCTGGACATGACAAAGTATATCCAATTCTGCTCAAAGAAACAAAGAGCGAAATACTCTCCTCCCTCACAACCGTATTCAATATGTTCTTGCGACAAGGCATCGTTCCTTCAGATTGGAAAAAGGCTAACGTGACACCGATTTTTAAGAAAGGAGACAAAAAGTACCAGGTAATTATAGGCCCATTAGTCTAACTTCGGTTGTAGGTAAGCTACTTGAGGCATAATTAGAGACAAATTGTGAGTTACCTTGAAAGCCACTCATTAATTGGGGACTCACAACATGGCTTCCGAAACAAAATATCTTGCCTATCAAACCTATGAACCATTTAGCCCGACCTCTTCACTGTTTATGACGTAACCAAATCACTGGACGTAGTCTATCTTGGTTTCTTGAAAGCGTTTGATAAAGTCCCACATCATAAATTACTTTACAAATTAAATCGCAACAGACAACAAAGAGTAGTGATTGACGGATTTAATTCAGAGTGGGCGCCGGTCACTAGTGGCGTCCCTCAGGGCTCGGTTCTTGGCCCAGTGCTCTTCATTATTTACATCAACGACGTGGATGTTGGACTCAATAATCGCATTAGTAAATTTGCAGACGACACAAAGATTGGTAACTCGGTTCTCACTGACGAAGACAGGCAAAGCCTCCAAGAGGATTTGCACAAAATTTCAGCTTGGTCGGATAGATGGGAGATGCCCTTTAACGTAGACAAGTGCCAGGTCCTTCAAGTTGGAACGAGGAATAAGAAGTTCGATTACGAAATGCGCGACGTTAAACTCAAAAGCGTTCAATGCGTCAAGGACTTGGGGGTCAAAATCGCGTCAAACCTCAAATTCTCCCATCAGTGCATCGATGCAGCAAATAAAGCGAACAGAATGTTGGGCTTCATTAAAAGAAACTTTTTATTCAAGAATAAAGATGTAATACTTCCGCTCTACAATAGTTTAGTCAGACCCCACTTGGAATATGCGGTACAGTTTTGGTCTCCCCACCATGCAAAGGATATTGCTACATTAGAAGGTGTTCAGCGTCGGGCAACGAAAATGATCCCTTCCTTGGGCAACAAATCCTACGTAGAAATGCTTTCCACCCTTAACATGTTCTCTCTTGAGAAACGTCGCCTCCGAGGAAAACTGATCGAATGTTTTAAAATACTTAATGGTTTCACGAATGTACAGATCAACATTGTTTATGATCGATGACACTTTGCGTACGAGGGACAATGGCGTAAAACTCAGATGTAAACAAGTAAATTCAGACAGCACCAAATTTTTCTTCACCAACGTTGTAGTGCGAGAATGTAATAAGCTCCCACCGTCAGTGGTACAGAGTAACACGATTGACTCATTCAAAAAAAAGCTCGACCGTCACTTCCTTCAACTTAATATCAACTAGATTATATATATATATATATATATATATATATATATATATATATATATATATATATATATATATATATATATATATATATATATATATATATATATATATATATATATATATATATATATATATATATATATATATATATATATATATATATATATATATATATATATATATATATATATATATATATATATATATATATATATATATATATATATATATATATATATATATATATATATATATATATATATATATATATATATATATATATTCTTATCCATAGGCCATATTATTTATCCATCAAATCGGACACGCCGTGGGACAGCAGGTTGCAAGCGCACGATAACGGAACACCTCAGACTTGGCTGAACCGACTCGAGTAGTAGTAGTAGTAGTAGTAGTAGTAGTAGTAGTAGTAGTAGTAGTAGTCATATTAGCAGTAATAGTAGTAGTAGCAGTAGTAGTAGTAGTAGTAGTAGTAGTAGTAGTAGTAGTCATATTAGTAGTAATAGTAGTCACAGTCATTAGCGAACAGAGTTGGGGCTAATGACCTCCAAGCTATGGAGCCCTCCATGATTATGTGTCGGGAGAATAAACATGGGTGGAGGTATCATTTATGTTGTATAGTAGTAGTAGTAGTAGTAGTAGTAGTAGTAGTAGTAGTAGTAGTAGTAGAAGTAGTAGTAGTAGTAGTCAGATTATTATTATTATTATTATTATTATTATTATTATTATTATTAGTAGTAGTAGTAGTCATATTATTATTATTATTATTATTATTAGTAGTAGTAGTAGTAGTAGTAGTAGTAGTAGTAGTAGTAGTAGTAGTAGTAGTAGTAATAGTATTATTATTATTATTATTATTATTATTATTATTATTATTATTATTATTATTATTATTATTATTATTATTATTATTATTATTATTATTATTATTATTATTATTATTATTATTATTATTATTATTATTATTACTAGTAGTATTAGTAGTAGTAGTAGTAGTACAAAAAGTTGAAGAAGTAGTAGTAATAGTAGTAGTAATAGTAGTAATAGTAGTAGTAGTAGTAGTAGTAGTAGTAGTTGTTGTAGTAGTAGTAGTAGTAGTAGTAGTAGTAGTAATAGTAGTAGTAGTAGTAGTAGGGTAGAAAAATACACACAGCACAGGAGGCAGGCGCCTCTAACTGGCTAACGTCATTACCAATCAGAGCAAAGGGCTTCAGCCTCAACAAACAAGAATTTGTCGACGCCATTGCTCTGAGATATGGCTGGCCGATTGAGGGACTGCCTGATCTCTGTGCATGTGGATCACCAAATGATGTCACCCACACCATGACATGTAAAAAAGGAGGCTTCGTCTGTATTCGACACGATGAAGTGAGGGATCTGACAGCCAGCATGCTTGGGGAGGTATGCCAAGACGTCACTACCGAGCCGGCACTGCTTCCCCTGGACGGCGAACACCTTCGGTACAGGACAGCCAATACCTCACAGGAGGCACGGGTTGATGTAAGTGCCCGCGGATTCTGGGTGCGCGGACAGCGGGCGTTCATGGACATCCGCATATTCGACCCGATGGCTGCCTGTCACCGTGAGCTGCCCCTGCAAGCCGCCCACCACAGGAACGAGCAGGAGAAGACAAGGGCATACGGTGAAAGAATCCAACATGTGGATCAGGGCAGCTTCACCCCCCTCGTCTTCACCACATCCGGCGGGATGGGTCCCAGCGCCCAATGCTTCTACACACGCCTCGCGGAACTAATCTCAGAAAAGAAGCAACAGCCAAGGAGCCACGTTGTCGCCTGGATGAGGTGTCGCCTCTCGTTCTCCCTGCTCAGGTCGGCCATCCTATGTCTCAGGGGCACCAGACACTCTGGCCCAAAAGCCACCACCATCTCCAATATGGACTATGAAGCCACAGTGGTGGAGAGTGACATTAGGGTGGGTCGGGAGTGACTTGAGTAGGGAAGGAAAGGGGGATCTAGACGTAATAGATGATAGGTGATTTAGTGTCAGGTAGTATTAGTGATATGGTTGGATGTCACAGTCATTAGCGAACAGAGTTGGGGCTAATGACCTCCAAGCTATGGAGCCCTCCATGATTATGTGTCGGGAAAATAAACATGGGTGGAGGTATCATTTATGTTGTAATAGTAGTAGTAGTAGTAGTAGTAGTAGTAGTAGTAGTAGTAGTAGTAATATTAGTAGTAATAGTAGTAGTAGTTGTAGTAGTAGTAGTAGTAGTAGTAGTAGAAGTAGTAGTAGTTGCTATCATTTCCGATTGAGGCAGAAGGAACCTTGTGTCCTTCAATGTCTCAAAAACTCAATTTTTCCACCTATCAACTCGACACAATCTTCCAAACACCTATCCTCTATTCTTCGACAACACTCAGCTATCACCATCTTCAACACTAAACATCCTCGGTCTATCCTTAACTCAAAATCTTAATTGGAAACTTCACTTCTCTCGCCAAATCAGCTTCCTCGAGGTTGGGAATTCTGTATCGTCTCCGCCAGTTCGTCTCCCCGCGCAGTTGCTATCCATATACAGGCCTTGTCCGCCCTCGTATGGAGTATGCATCTCACGTGGGGGGCTCCACCACACAGCTCTTCTGGACAGAGGGGAGTCTAAAGCTCTTCATCTCGTTAGCTCTACTCCTTCGACTGATAGTCTTCTACCTCGTAACTGCCGGGGCGATGTTGCCTCTCTTCTATCTTCTATCGATATTTCCACGCTGACTGCTCTACTGAACTTGCTAACTGCATGCCTCCCCCTCCCGCGGCCCTGCTGCACACGACTTTCTACTCATGCTCATCCCTATACTGTCCAAACCCTTATGCAAGAGTTAACCAGCATCTTCACTCTTTCATCCTCACGCTGGTAAACTCTGGAACAATCTTCCTTCATCTGTATTTCCTCCTGCCTACGACTTGAACTCTTTCAAGAGAAGGGTATCAGGACACATCTCCTGAAATTGACCTCTTTCGGCCACCTTTTGATTCTTTTTTAGAGCAGCGACTTGCGGGCTTTTTTTTTATTATTGTTTTTTTTGTGCCCATGAGCTGCTTCCTTTGTTGTGAAAAAGTATTATTATTAGTAGTAGTAGTAGTAGTAGTAGTAGTAGTAATAGTAGTATTAGTAGTAATAGTAGTAGTAGTAGTAGTAGTAGTAGTAGTAGTAGTAGTAGTAGTAGTAGTAGTAGTAGTAGTAGTAGTAGTAGTAGTAGTAGTAGTAGTAGTAGTAGTAGTAGTAGTAGTAGTAGTAGTAGTAGTAGTAGTAGTAGTATTAGTAGTATTATTATTATTATTATTATTATTATTATTAGTAGTAGTAGTAGTAGTAGTAGTAGTAGTAGTAGTAGTAGTAGTAGTAGTAGTAGTAGTAGTAGTAGTAGTAGGTATGGCTGGCCAGTGGATGGGCTCCCAAACATGTGTAACTGTGGCTCACCCTTCAACCAAAATCATGCCATGACATGCAAGAGAGGAGGTTTCGTCTGCATGAGACATGATGAAGTAAGAGACGTAACAGCTCAGATGCTGAAAGAAGTCTGCCACGACGTGACTGTGGAACTCATGCTGCTCCTCTGCAAGGCGAACACTCGCCAGACGCACCGCTAATGTTTCGAACGAAGCACGAGTGGATGTTAGCGCCAGAGGGTTTTGGACTCGTGGACAAAGGGCATATTTTGACATAAGGATCTTTGATCCCATGGCCCATTGCCACAGAGACCTGACAATTGATGCAGCCCACAGAAGAAACGAACAAGAGAAGAACAGAGCATATGAAGAAAGAATACAGAATGTGGACCAGGGCTCCTTCACCCCGGTAGTATTCACGACGGCAGGAGGATGGTACCAAGGGCGCAGAGCTTCTACGCAAGACTCGCCGAAACACTGGCGGATAAGAAACAACAGCCAAGAAGCAGTGTGGTCGCCTGGATGAGATGCAGGATGTCCTTCTCCCTCCTGAGGTCAGCCTTGGTCTGCCTGAGAGGAACCAGGTCACCTGCAGCCAAAAACACCCGCATTGCGGACCTGGACTTTGAGGCGACGGTGGTTGATAGTCGTATCAACCACAAGCTCTGTTAGCTTAAAATAAAATGTTTAGTAAAGTTTGTAATATTAAATAAAGATGGTTGTCGGCCACAGTCATTGGCGGGTAATAATGAATTGCTTTGTGAAAGGATATGAGAAAATATACCGCTCACAACGCAACTCTAATAGATGGAGGCCCGTTTCAGTGGTAAAAAAAAAGTAGTACTAGTAGTAGTAGTAGTAGTAGTAGTAGTAGTAGTAGTAGTAGTAGTAGTAGTGGTAGTAGTAGTAGTAGTAGTAGTAGTAGTAGTAGTAGTAGTAGTAGTAGTAGTAAAAGAAGTATTAGTAGTAGTAGTAGTAGTAGTATTAGTAGTAGTAGTAGTAGTAATACTCAGAGTGCACCACCAAGGTGGACCCAGTGGCCATGGCAATGTTTGCCCTGGGAATGATGAAGCTGCAGGACATCATCCGCCATGAAAACACCAACGTCAAACAGGTGGCGTATGCGGATGACCTCACAGGGGTAGGAAAGTCTGCAGACCTCAGGAAATGGTGGTACCTCGTCAATGAACACGGCCCTAAAATAGGTTACCGTCCCAACGCCACTAAGTCTGTGGTGATTGTAAAACCAGAGGCATACGATCGGGCCAAAACAGCATTCCAAAGCAGTAACGTGAAACTGTCAGTGACTGGCGAAATATGTGAACCGAATATGTGAAAACAGCTGTAAAGCGTTGGGAGTCCGAACTGGTTTCTACTCTCCGAAATGTGTAATTATATCTACACTGCAGGGAAATGGGTAGGCATAGAGATTAGAGCACACAATGACACACACACACACACACACACACACACACACACACACACACACACACCGTCAGCTGTAAACAGACACACACACACTGCTGCTGGGAAGGGTCAGTAAGGCTGCACGGCACGTATCCTTAACCCGTCGGCGCCTCGGTTCGCCTGTTTAAAAGCCTCTCGTAGAAGTTTCAGGGTTTTCACGGACTGTTTCGTGATCCCGGTGACTGTCATACACGACCTCTGCACCCTCAACGGGACACCCCCGTGAAAACCCAGTTAATCTTCTCTGTGGGCTTGGGAAATAGTCCTAATCTGAGCCGAGACGTTTAGGAATATGGAACGAATTCACTTCAACCTCTTTTACAGTCTCTCTGTAGATTAGGTAACGCACACACCAGCGGCTTTGAAACAGGCGTAAAAGTAGCTATACCATTCATAACAACTCTCTGTTTACGGTCGGTAAGCCAGTCTCTGAGCCACTTATGAATATTACCGGTTATACCGTGAGTTTGCAATTTACTAAGGAGACGGTTGTGAGGGACTTTGTCAAATGTTTTCTGAAAGTCCAAATATACAATGTCTACTGATTGACTTTCATCGTACACATGAAAGATGTAGTTGAAGAAATCGAGAAGGTAAGTCAAACAGGAACGTTTGTTTCGAAAACCATTTGCGAATCCTTAATTAGTCTGTTATCTTAAAAAAAAAAAAAATCTATTTTTTCGCGAATGATTGTCTCTAAAATTTTGCACACGATTTACGTTAGACTGATCGGTCGATAATTACCTGGTTGGGACTTGTCGCCTTTTTTAAAGATAGGAGTTACGTTAGCGAGTTTCCATTCTAGTGGTACTTTTCCTGTGTTTAGTGACTTTGAGAATATGTTCAAGAGGGGCTTGCTGATCTGATGTTTTGCCTCTTAAAGAATACGCGGGATATTTTATCTGGGCCGGGCTTTTTTTTTACTTTAATATTATCGATATTTTGTACTAAATCACTTTCTACAATGTCGCTAATAATACTCAAGGATGTGTCATCAATATATCTTGGGGCTTCCGGTTGCCTTTCGGATAAGATTTCTTCTGTAAAAACGGAGGCAAAAAAATCATTCAATATGTTAGCGATTTCTTTATCATCATTCGTGGATTCGCCATTTACAGTTGCTATTGGGCCAATACTGGGGGTGAGAACCTTTTTGTTTCTACGTAAGCAAAAATTCTTTAGGATTTGTTTTTCTTGCACTTGCAATATGAAGCTCTAGGTTTCTTTTATTGAGACGTATGATTCTTTTTGTTTCTCGGCGTAATCGTTTGAATTCAGTTTTGTCTGTTTCATTATTTGTAATCAAGTATTTGCGACGCGCTCGATTTTAATTCTCAATTTGGCGTTTTAGTTGATTGTTCCGCCGCTTAGGCTTCCAGTTGGCTGCTGGTCGTCGTTTACGGAATGGTACGCATAAATTCACGGCTCTACTTAAAGTTTCTGTGAATGTTTCCCAAGCTTTATTTATATCTGAGGCTGCAGAAATTTCGCTCCAGTCTGCATTCGCTACTAAATTTCTTAGTTTGTCAAAATCCGCACGTCGGTAATCAGGTATTCTTTCTTCACTCGTTTTCATGTTCTCTTTGATTTTTATCTTAAACGAAATCATTCGATGATCGCTGTCGCTGAATTCTGTACCAACATTGAGATCCTTAACTAGGCTTTCTTTAGTTGTGAGAACTAGATCGAGGATGTTATTTTCGCGAGTTGGTTTATGCACATGCTGATAAAGCGCACTTTCTAATAAGTTACTGTATAGATCGTGACCCGAGTGTATATTTAATGTGTCTCCCCAACTCTTAAATGGTAAGTTAAAGTCTCCCATAATTACAGCTTCAGATTGATTGCATGTTAGAAATTTGTTCGAACAGTTTTCTGTCTATTTGCATTGCTTGGTTTGGAGGTCTATAAACAATGCCAATAACTAATTTACTTGAACGGTTTTTAATTTCTACGAAAACGGTGTCTATATTATTTATTCTTTCGACTTTGATAACACGTGGATTTAAACCAGCACGAATATATAAGACGACGCCACCACCAACTCTGTTTTCTCTGTCGCAAAAAAAATTGAATAGCCGGGTAAGCTAAATTCCGCAATAGAATTTCTGTTATTTGTATTTAACCATGACTCCGCGACGGCGATAATGTGGAAGTTTTCCGTTGCAGCAAGTTCCTCCAGGTCTGTGAATTTATTTCGAATGCTGCGGGCGTTTACATAACACGCGCTTATATGGTCATGGTGGGATTGGCTGGTGGTCCTTGTTTGTTTACGTGACGTTCTCTGTCGGGGCTCGCTGTTTTTTATGCTCTGAAAAGTGACACCTGCTCACTAAGAAGTCTTCCAAGTCTAGCCGCGTAATGAGAAGGGAGATGAGGAGGAGGAGGAGGAGGAGGAGGAGGAGGAGGAGGTGATGGAAGACGAAGAGGGATTAAAATAGTGTTACGAGAACAAAGATGATGAATAAATGAAGGAGAAGAAGAAGGAAGAAGAAGGATGGAGAAGAAAGAAGTGGAATAGGAGAAAAGAGGAACTAGAGGTGGACGGAGGAGTTGGAAGATAATGAGGAGGAGAAGGACGAAGAGGAGAAGGAGAATGAAAATAGAAGAATGTATAGGTTGACGAGTAATAAGACGAGAAATGAGAGGTGTTGCAATACGAGACTACAAAAACAGGCTGATGAGGAAGAGTAGGAGATGGTAGAAAACGAGGAAGAGAAGAACAAGGACTCAGCAATACACAAGAAAATATGGAAAAAATACGAATCAAAATTGCAACACTTCAAACAAAGAAAAAGGAGAAAAGGAAAAGGAAAAGTCATATACATTAAGACCTCCTCCTCCTCCTCCTCTTCCTCCTCCTCTTCCTCCTCCTCCTCCTTATCCTCCTCCTCCTCCTCCTTATTTACCATCAACATATTTTCCTGTCCCTATGAGGATTAAACTCGACCAACGAAGAGAGAGAGAGAGAGAGAGAGAGAGAAAAAGAAAGTGAAAAGTAAAAATGATAGTGATCTAAAATAAAGAGAATGAAAAAAACACCAAAAAACAAAACAAAACAAAAATAGAAGTGAAAGTGAGAGAAAGTGAGAGAGAAAGAAAGTAATCATAAGGCAAGATAAGGCAGGTATATTTAGACGTTAATTAGCACACCTGTCCTTTGATTCAGCCACAATTCACCTCCTAATTACCTGGCGATAATTATTGTGGTGGTGGTGGTGGTGGTGGAATGCCGTTCCCACTGCCTCATCACCACCACCAAAATCATCACCACAACCACCACCACCATCACCACCACCATCCTCCTCTTCTTCCTCTTATTCTTTTTCTTATTATTCCTCCTCCTCTACTTTTTTCTCTTGCTTCTTTTTCTCTTTTTTTCTTATTTCTTCTCTTCTTCTTTCCCTTCTTCTCTCTCTGCTTCTTTCTCTTCTTCTGTTTTTTTTTCTCTTCTTTTTTCTCTTCTTTTTTCTCATCTTTTTCACTTATTTTTTTCACTTATTTTTCCTCTCCTTTCCATTTTTTTTTCTTCTTTCTCTTCTTTTTTTTTCTTTTTTCTCTTCTTTTTTCTCTTCTTTCTCTTCTACTTCGTCTTCTCCTTGGTCGTCTCCTTTCTCTTCTTCTTTCTTCTTTCTTCTTCTTCGTCTTCCTCTTCTCCTTTCTTCTTCTTTCTCTTCTTCGTCTTCTCCTTCCTCTTCTTTCTTCTTTTCTTTTTCTATCTCTCTCCTTCCTCTTCTCCTTTCTTCTCCTTTCTTCTTCTTCTTCTCCTTTCTCTTCTTTCTCTTCTTCTTCGTCTTCTCCTTCCTCTCCTTTCTTCTTCTTTCTCTTCTTCTTCTTCGTCTTCCTTCTCTTCTTTTCCTTTCTTCTTCTTTCTTCTTCTCTCTTCTTCTTTCTTCTTCTCTTCTCCTTCTTCTTCTTCTCTCTTCTTCTTCCTTCTCTTCTTCTTCTTCTTCTTCCTCTTCCTTCTCTTCCTTCTTCTTCTATCTCTTCTTCTTTCTCTTCTTTTTTCTCTTCTTCTTCCTCTTCTCCTTTCTATTCTTTTCCTTTCTCTTCTTTCTCTTCTTCTTTCTTCTTCTTCCTATTCTCCTTTCTCTTCTCATTTATTTTCTTCTTTTCTTCTTCTTTCTCTTTTTTTTCTATTTTTCTTTATCTTCATCTTTCTCTTCTTCTTTCTTTTCTTCTTTCTCTTCTTCTTCCTTTTCTTCCTTTTTTTCTTATTCTTATTCTTTATCTTATTTTCTCTCATTTTCTTTCTCTTCTTCTTCCTCTTCCTCTTAATCTTCCTCCTATTCGTATTCTTCCTCTTCCTCATCCTCTTCCTCCTCTTCCTCTTCCTCCACATCCTTATCTTCTTCATCATCATCATCGCCATCATCAAATTAATAACAGACCCACTACCGCCAAAGCCAGGACCCGAAAGGTACCCAAAAAGGACCCCAAGAAAGAAAAGCAAAAAGGACACAAAAACTAATAATGTCGAAAGAAATTAGGAGAAAAAAAGGTACGAATGGTGTGTCAAAAGATAATAAAGAAATGAATGATTAGATGGAGCAAGTCAACTAGATCAGGTTACGAAAAGTGGGAAAAAAAGAAAGCAAACGAAAAAATCTAAGAAATTATCAAAGAAAATTGCGAAAGGATGGAAAAATAGAGGAAATGAAAGGTAAGATGCACAGAACTTAGATGAACTTACGGAAAGGTGTAAAAATTTGTAAAGACAGAAAAGATAAGAAGCAAAGAAAGTATAAAAGAAGTTACGAAAGGAATGAGATATAAAGGATAAAAAAAGTCAAGGTAAGACGAAGTAAATGAATTAGAATAAAAAAATTACCTACCTTTCACGACTAACAAGCTTAACAATAACAAAAGAAAAATTGGACTAGCTTTCAGTAACAAAAAAATAACACAAAAAATCGACCTTAAAAAAATACTTCACGTGTCTAAGAAATTTTCAAACTGAGAAGAAAAAATAAATTCCTTGAGTCATCAGAATCGAATGTGGGTTTTCTTCCTTTTTTTTTCCTTTTTTTCCCCTTTTTTTGCTTTTTCCTGTTTGTTTTATTTTCCCCTATTTTTTTCTCTTTTCCTTGTGTTTATATTTTCCCTGTTTTTTTCTCCTTCCTTTCCCTGTTCTTTTGTTTTTATTTTCCTTGTTTTTTCTCCTATCCTTGTTTTTCCCTGTGTTTTTCTTTTCCCTGTTTTTTTTCCGTGTTTTTTTTCTTTTCCCGTTTTTTTTCTCCTTTCCCTGTTTTTCTTTCCCTGTTTTTCCTGTTTTTTCTTTTCCTTGTTTTTTCTCCTTTCCCTGTTTTTCCTGTGTTTTTTCTTTTCCTTGTTTTTCTTCTTTTCCTGTTTTTCCGTGTTTTTTTTCTTTTTCCTATTTCTTTCTCCTTCCTGTTTTTCCCTGTGTTTCTATTTTCCTGTTTTTTTCTCCTTCCTTGTTTTTCAGTGTTTTTTTTTTCTTTCCTGTTTCTTTCTCCTTTCTCTGTTTTTCCGTCTTTTTTTTCTTTTCTGTTTTTTTATCCTTTACCAGTTTTTCCGTGTGTTTTTCTTTTCCCTGTTTTTTTCCTGTTTTTTTTAGTTTCACTTTTTTTTTCTACTTTACCTGTTTTTCCGTGTTTTTTCTTTTCCTGTTTTTTTCTCCTTTCCTGTTTTTCCTGTGTTTTTTCCTGTTTTTTTTCTTTCCTGTTTTTCCGTGTTTTTTTCTTTTCCTGTTTTTTTTCTCCTTTCCTTGTTTTTCCGTGTTTTTTCTTTTCCTGTTTTTTTCTCCTTTCCTGTTTTTCCGTGTTTTTTCTTTTCCCTTTTTTTTCTCCTTTCCCTGTTTTTCCGTGTTTTTTTTCTTTTCCCTGTTTTTTTCCGTGTTTTTTTTCTTTTCCCTGTTTTTTTCTCCTTTCCCTGTTTTTCCGTGTTTTTTTTCTTTTCCCTGTTTTTTTCCCTGTGTATGTCTTTTCCATGTTTTTTTCTCCTTTCCTTGTTTTTTCATGTTTTTCTTTTCCGTTTGTTATCCAATCTTTGGTTTTTTTCCTGTCTTTTTCTTTTCCCTGTTTCTTTCTCCGTGTTTTTTCCCCGATTTTTCTCCTCTCCCTATTTTTTTTTATTTCCCTGTTTTTATCCCCTTTCCCATTTTTTTTTCCTGTGTTTTTTTTTATTTCCCTGTTTTTTTCACTTCCCTGTTTTTTTTCTTTTCTTTTCCATTTTTTTATTTACGTTTTTTTTTTCAATTTTCTTTTCCCCGTTTTCTTCTTTTCCCAGTTTCTTTAAAGATTGGACGAGACGAAACGAAACGAAAAGAGAAGAGAAGCGAGTTAGTCTTTCGTTCGTTTCCAAATTCGTTTTATTAATATGTTCACCGAGGCGGAGCTTAAGAAAACACACACGCACGCACGCGCCTTTCTACTCCTCTCCTCAACTGTATAATAATATCTTACCTTCCGTCTGAGTCTCGGCCGCACGGAAAATGAATGAAAGGAACCAAGCCAACGGAGAAACATTAGTCAAAAGATCTGCCAAACGGAAGAAAAAAAAAACTCCAGTATTTCTCATCTTTAAAAATCGAAAATCTAAAGAAATTCGTATAGTTATGTAAGGGGTCGATAATACTACAAAAAGTTAAAAAAAAACTTGGATATTTCTCTGTTATACATCAAACAGGCAAAAATTAATGACTCGTGTATATCTAAATAGGGACAACTATCATACAGACTAACGACATACACCGCACACGATCGTTTCTCGCTTATAAGGAAAGAAAAGAATCGAGTATTTTTTCTTTATAAATCAAACTGAAAACAAACTCGTGTGTTTCTAAAAAGGAATAACAATAGCAACACAGAGTAACAACATTCACCCGCCAGACAGACGAGTTTCTCCTTAAAAGTGAAGAAAAAAAAAACTCGAATTTCTTTTCTGTATAAACCAAACAGAATAAAACAAAACCTCGTGTATATTTAACAAGGAATAACAATAAAAACACACACCATCAGTATCCACCACGAGACGAATAAATTTCTCGTTTATAAGTAAAATTAACGAACATAACTAATATTTTTCTTCTCTTTATAAATGAAGCAGAAAGAAAAATCAAACCCTCGTGTATATCTAAAATTAAATAACAATAACAACACAGAGTAATAGCATTCACCACCAGACAGACAAGTTTCTCCTTTAAAAGTGAAAAAAGAGAACACTCGAATATTTCTTCTCTATATAAACTATAACAAAAAAATAAAACTCGCATTTCTAACAAGGAATAACAATGACAATGACAGCACAAACTACCGACACTCACCACTAGACGAATAGTATTTATCATTCATAAGTAAACAAAATAAAACGAACCATAGTATTTATTCTCTTAATAAATCAAACAAATCAAAACAAACTCGTGTATGTCTAAAAACGAATGACAAAAACAACACAAACTAACGACATTC
The DNA here is from genome assembly GCF_024679095.1 of Eriocheir sinensis. Classification (NCBI taxonomy): domain Eukaryota; kingdom Metazoa; phylum Arthropoda; class Malacostraca; order Decapoda; family Varunidae; genus Eriocheir; species Eriocheir sinensis. The sequence goes on from NW_026111633.1 coordinate 18,086, forward strand.
ACCACCAGACGAATATTATTTCTCGTATATAAGTAAAACAAACAGGTGGTAATTTTCTTCTCTATGGGCCGCATTACAAGTCCAATCTGAGAAGTTTCGGGTCACTACAAAGGTCGGTTTAGGGGCCGTATAACAAGTCCAATCCGAGAAGTTTCGGGTCACTACAAAGGTCGGTTTAGGGGCCGCATTACAAGTCCAATCCGAGAAGTTTTGGGTCACTACAAAGGTCGGTTTAGGGGCCGTATTACAAGTCCAATCCGAGAAGTTTTGGGTCACTACAAAGGTCGGTTTAGGGGCCGTATTACAAGTCCAATCCGAGAAGTTTCGGGTCACTACAAAGGTCGGTTTATGGGCCGCATTACAAGTCCAATACGAGAAGTTTCGGGTCACTACAAAGGTCGGTTTAGGGGCCGCATTACAAGTCCAATCCGAGAAGTTTCGGGTCACTACAAAGGTCGGTTTAGGGGCCGAATTACAAGTCCAATCCGAGAAGTTTTGGGTCACTACAAAGGTCGGTTTAGGGGCCGCATTACAAGTCCAATCTGAGAAGTTTCGGGTCACTACAAAGGTCGGTTTAGGGCCGTATTACAAGTCCAATCTGAGAAGTTTTGGGTCACTACAAAGGTCGGTTTAGGGCCGTATTACAAGTCCAATCCGAGAAGTTTTGGGTCACTACAAAGGTCGGTTTAGGGGCCGCATTACAAGTCCAATCCGAGAAGTTTCGGGTCACTACAAAGGTCGGTTAATGGGCAAAATTACAAGTCAAATAAGAGAAGTTTAGGGTCACTACAAAGGTCGGTTTAGGGGACGTATTACAAGTCCAATCCGAGAAGTTTTGGGTCACTACAAAGGTCGGTTTAGGGGCTGTATTACAAGTCCAATCCGAGAAGTTTTGGGTCACTACAAAGGTCGGTTTAGGGCCGCATTACAAGTCCAATCCGAGAAGTTTTGGGTCACTACAAAGGTCGGTTTAGGGGCCGTATTACAAGTCCAATCCGAGAAGTTTTGGGTCACTACAAAGGTCGGTTTAGGGGACGTATTACAAGTCCAATCCGAGAAGTTTTGGGTCACTACAAAGGTTTAGGGACGTATTACAGTTCAATCTGAGAAGTTTTGGGTCCCTACAGAATTATTCATCCCGAACTCTGCAGGGACCCGAAACTTCTCGGGTTTGACTTGTAATACGTTTCCATCAACCAAACAGAAAAACTAAACAAACTCTTGTATATGTAACAACGAATAACAACATAAACAAACAATATCCATCACTAGAGGAGCAAAATTTCTTGTTTGTAATTAAATGTGAATATTTTCTCTCTATAAAGCAAACAGAAAACAATACAAACTCGTGCATATTTAAAGAAAATGAATAACAACAACAATAACAAAACTAACGACACTCACCACCGGATGAATATTCTTTCCCATTCATAAGTAAAAAAAAAAGCTAGTATTTCTTTTCTTTATAAACCAAACAGAAAAAAAAAACTCGTGTGTTCAGAAGCCTATTAGTTTTACCTCCGCAAGTAAAACAAAAAACAAAAAGACAAACTCGTGTGTTCAGAAGCCTATATAGTTTATCCTCCGCAAGTAAAACAAAAACAAAAAGACAAACTCGTGTGTTCAGAAGCCTATAGTTTATCCTCCACAAGTAAAACAAAAAACAAAAAGACAAACTCGTGTGTTCAGAAGCCTATATAGTTTATCCTTCACAAGTAAAACAAAAAACAAAAAGACAAACTCGTGTGCTCAGAAGCCTATATGGTTTATCCTCCACAAGTAAAACAAAAAACTAAAAAACAAACTCGTGTGCTCAGAAGCCTATATAGTTTATCGTTCACAAGTAAAACAAAAGAAAACAAAAAGACAAACTCGTGTGCTCAGAAGCCTATATAGTTTATCGTTCACAAGTAAA
>NW_026111633.1:342500-352500 GCF_024679095.1 Eriocheir sinensis
TGTTGCTAGGCAGAGGCGAAAGAGTTTGACCAGGCAGGGTGACAGCACGGAGGCACAGTTTTTAAGGACAATAGGAGGCACTCCATCAGGTCCATAAGCCATCTGAGGATTGAGGCCAGAGAGGGCATAGAAAACATCATTTGGAAGAATCTTTATAACAGGCATAAAGGAGTCAGAGGGGGGATGAGTAGAGGAATATGTGTGTGTGTGTGTGTGTGTGTGTGTGTGTGTGTGTGTGTGTGTGTGTGTGTGTGTGTGTGTGTGTGTGTGTGTGTGTGTGTGTGTGTGTGTGTGTGTGTGTGTGTGTGTGTGTGTGTGTGTGTGTGTGTGTGTGTGTGTGTGTGTGTGTGTGTGTGTGTGTGTGTGTGTGTGTGTGTGTGTGTGTGTGTGTGTGTGTGTGTGTGTGTGTCTCTCTCTCTCTCTCTCTCTCTCTCTCTCTCTCTCTCTCTCTCTCTCTCTCTCTCTCTCTCTCTCTCTCTCTCTCTCTCTCTCTCTCTCTCTCTCTCTCTCTCTCTCTCTCTCTCTCTCTCTCTCTCTCTCTCTCTCTCTCTCTCTCTCTCTCTCTCTCTCTCTCTCTCTCTCTCTCTCTCTCTCTCTCTCTCTCTCTCTCTCTCTCTCTCCCTCTCCCTTACGTTCTCTCCCAAAGTTTCCCTCCACTCTTCCTTACGTTCTCTCCCTAAAGTTTCCCCTCCCCTTTTCCCGCCCACAAACCAACGCACAACCAACTTCACCACCTCACATATGTTGCCCAACCCTTTCTTCTACTTCAATCCCTCCCACTCTCTACCTCCTCCCCCACCACCCCTGCCTCCTACACCAAACAACCCCCTCCCCCTTCCCCTTCTACCCTCCCTCCTTCCTCCAACCCTCACACCGCTGCCTCCCTCACCAAACTAACCTCCTCCCCCCCTTTTCCCTCCGCAGGTGCCGCCCACAGAACCCTGGAGGCGGATCAGCTGTGTCCCACCAGTCCTTACTTCCTGCCCACGTCCGTCGAGGTCACCACACCTGTGGGCATCCCGGCCAACCTCACCTGCGGCGTCAGGCAGCTCGGGGACAAGAAGGTGAGAGGGAGGAGAGGAAGGGAGATCAGATTTAACCTAGTCCTTAATGGTCTTGGGTGAGGAAGGAGATGAGGAGGTAAAGAGGAGATGAATGTGAGAAGTGAAGAGAGAAAAGGAGATCTGATTTCACCTATTCCTTTCTGTTCGTTGGTGAAAGAGAGTAAAAGGAGATGAGGGGAAAGGTGGTGAGGAGATGAGGAGCAGGAGGTTGTTATAGTAGGATATCAATATATTATTATTATTATTTAGTATCACCACGAATTAGGCATACAATTGTCAATGGAAAAAACCCACGACAGATAGATCACGCCACCTTATTGGAATGTCGTCCGTCAGTGTTTACCGTCTCAGTTTGTATACAAAGCATTTCATAGTGCGTGGAGGTCACCTTGATGTACGTGACCAATTGTAACTTAATTATTTTCCAAGCTATAACTCGTCACTCCTTCACGAGAGTCCGACTGACACACAACGGCAGTCGCTCTCGCTCCGACGCTCTTTGTACATATAGGCTAAGAATATATTCGCCTTAAGGAAGCTGAAGTCTTAATCAACGCCCTTTAAACGCCCCCCGGTTCACCGTTACAAGGTGAGGATATGAGGAGGTGAAGAGGAGATGAAGGTTAAAAGTGAGGAGACAAAAGGAGCTCTGAGTTCATCTATTCCTGTTCTTGGGTGAAAGAGGAGAAAGAGGAGGTGAGGAGAAGATGAAGAGCAGGAGGTGAGGAGAAAGAATAAGTAAGAAGAGAGGAGACAAAAGGAGCTCTGAGTTCATCTATTCCTTCCTCTTCCTGGTGTTCCTGTGTGAGGGTTGGAAAGAGAAGATAAGGGGCAGGTAAAGAGGCGAGGTGGAAATATAAGAGACACGGTGAGCAGAGATGAGGGGGAAGAAGGTGATAAGAGGGAAGAGAAAAGGAGCTCAGAATTCGTCTATTCCTTCCTTTTTTTTCATGGGCGAGGGTTACGAGATGAGGGACAGGTGAGGAGATAAGGTGAGATGAGAAGAGGGAAGAAGGTGAAAAGAGTAGAGGAAATGAGTGAGAAGAGATTAATGGAGTTCAGAGTTAACCTACTCCTTCTGTTCCTGGTTATACTGTGTGAGAGTTGGGAAAAGGAGATGAAGGACAGGTGAGGAGAGAAGGTGAAAAGAGTAAAGAAGGAAAGTGAGAAGAGAGGAAAGAAAGTGAGAAGACAGGGGAGAAAGGGAGGTCTGAGGTCACCTATTCCTGCCTCTTCCTGCTTTTCTTGGATGAAGGTTAGAAGGAGGAGATGAGGGGAAGAAGGTGTGGTAGAGGTGAGGAGATGAAAAGGAGACAAGAAGGTGAGAAGAGAGACAAGGAAAGAGTTACCTTATTCCTCTCTTGTTCCTGCTTTTCCTGTGTAAGGATTGGAAGGAGACGAGGGGCAGGTGAGGAGACGAGAAGGTGGGTGAAAGGGAGGCGAGATGATGATGATGAGGCGAGAAAGCCGAGGTGAGAAGAGAGGAGAGAAAAGAAGCTCGAACTTTACCTCTTTCCTGTTACTGCTTTTACTGGCTAAGGATGGAACGAAAAGATGAGGAAGAAGAAGGGGAAGTTAGACGATAGAAATGAAGAGAGAGATGAATTGATATGTAGATGGATAGGATATATATATATATATATATATATATATATATATATATATATATATATATATATATATATATATATATATATATATATATATATATATATATATATATATATATATAGCCTATGCATCTCATGTGTGGGAGGGCTCCACTCACACAGCTCTCTTGGACAGAGTGGAATCTAATGCTGGGATCACACATCTGCGATTTTTCCTCTGCAGCTAACTGCGATACCGAAAATGTTACAGTCTCAGCTCGGTCGCCACCCGAGAAGTGCGATTTGTTGCGACAAGAAAGTTCTTGCGATCCATTACGATGTGTGCTCAATCTCCGCTCGCTTAGTCGTAGACCTTTGCTACCATTGCAGACGAAGCGAGGAAAGATCGAGTGGGTATCGCAGCTTACTGCAATTATCGCAAATTCCTGCAGGGATTCATCGTGAGCACATCGTGAGCACCTGCGACGTACGCACGATTATTGCAATGGGTAAAGAATGTTGCTCGACTGCTGCTCGACTGGCTCTCGTTTACAGTTCGACTTCGCAACGATGTACTGCAATTAATCGTGACCACCTGCTGGGTGTCCCCACAGGGATGTGAATGAGGAGTGGGTCTACCTGCCTGTACACTACCCAATCTACCCCTGCAGCAGCAACGCCAACACCATGAGTCTACCTGCCTGTACACTAACCAATCTACCCCTGCAGCCAACACCATGAGTCTGCCTGCCTGTACACTAACCAATCTACCCCTGCAGCAGCAACGCCAACACCATGAGTCTGCCTGCCTGTACACTAACCAATCTACCCCTGCAGCAGCAACGCCAACACCATGAGTCTACCTGCCTGTACACTAACCAATCTACCCCTGCAGCAGCAACTCCAACACCATGAGTCTGCCTGCCTGTACACTAACCAATCTACCCCTGCAGCAGCAACGCCAACACCATGAGTCTGCCTGCCTGTACACTAACCAATCTACCCCTGCAGCAGCAACTCCAACACCATGAGTCTGCCTGCCTGTACACTAACCAATCTACCCCTGCAGCCAACACCATGAGTCTACCTGCCTGTACACTAACCAATCTACCCCTGCAGCAGCAACTCCAACACCATGAGTCTACCTGCCTGTACACTAACCAATCTACCCCTGCAGCAGCAACTCCAACACCATGAGTCTACCTGCCTGTACACTAACCAATCTACCCCTGCAGCAGCAACTCCAACACCATGAGTCTACCTTCCTGTACACTAACCAATCTACCCCTACAGCCAACACCATGAGTCTACCTGCCTGTACACTAACCAATCTACCCCTGCAGCCAACACCATGAGTCTACCTGCCTGTACACTAACCAATCTACCCCTGCAGCAGCAACGCCAACACCATGAGTCTGCCTGCCTGTACACTAACCAATCTACCCCTACAGCCAACACCATGAGTCTACCTGCCTGTACACTAACCACTCTACCCCTGCAGCCAACACCATGAGTCTACCTGCCTGTACACTAACCAATCTACCCCTGCAGCCAACACCATGAGTCTGCCTGCCTGTACACTAACCACTCTACCCCTGCAGCCAACACCATGAGTCTACCTGCCTGTACACTAACCAATCTACCCCTGCAGCCAACACCATGAGTCTGCCTGCCTGTACACTAACCACTCTACCCCTGCAGCCAACACCATGAGTCTGTCTGCCTGTACACTAACCAATCTACCCCTGCAGCAGCAACGCCAACACCATGAGTCTACCTGCCTGTACACTAACCAATCTACCCCTGCAGCCAACACCATGAGTCTACCTGCCTGTACACTAACCAATCTACCCCTGCAGCAGCAACGCCAACACCATGAGTCTACCTGCCTGTACACTAACCAATCTACCCCTACAGCCAACACCATGAGTCTACCTGCCTGTACACTAACCAATCTACCCCTGCAGCCAACACCATGAGTCTGCCTGCCTGTACACTAACCAATCTACCCCTGCAGCCAACACCATGAGCCTACCTGCCTGTACACTAACCAATCTACCCGTGCAGCAGCTACGCCAACACCATGAGTCTACCTGCCTGTACACTAACCAATCTACCCCTACAGCCAACACCATGAGTCTACCTGCCTGTACACCAATCTACCCCTACAGCCAACACCATGAGTCTACCTGCCTGTACACTAACCAATCTACCCCTGCAGCCAACACCATGAGTCTGCCTGCCTGTACACTAACCAATCTACCCCTGCAGCCAACACCATGAGCCTACCTGCCTGTACACTAACCAATCTACCCCTGCAGCCAACACCATGAGCCTACCTGCCTGTACACTAACCAATCTACCCCTGCAGCCAACACCATGAGCCTACCTGCCTGTACACTAACCAATCTACCCCTGCAGCAGCAACGCCAACACCATGAGTCTACCTGCCTGTACACTAACCAATCTACCCCTGCAGCCAACACCATGAGTCTACCTGCCTGTACACTAACCAATCTACCCCTGCAGCCAACACCATGAGCCTACCTGCCTGTACACTAACCAATCTACCCCTGCAGCCAACACCATGAGCCTCATTGACTTTATCGACAGTGACACTGTGAAGAATCCTCAGCTAGTGGCAGTAAGTGGCCTTTGAGAGACTGCACATAATGACCCTCCAGTATGTTGCACAGCTGATACAGAAAAGGAAGAAAAGGAAAGGAAGGGGACAAGACGCTGTGTGGCACACTATGGAAACCAAGCGAGGGAGCGTCCTCCTCCTTCTCCTCCTCCAAAGATTGCTCCCTCCCTATAGAATGGAGCACGGCCCTTTGCCAAAGGAGGCCCGTAGCGGGGTGCAGACAGACCGACTCTATCGGCGATCGAAATCTAGCCGATTAAGTCGGCCCCTCCCTCTCACATTTTCTACCTCCCGTTCATCTCCGCCATTCCTTCCCATTCTCGTTTCTTAATGTCCTTCTCTCCCTCCTAAATTCCCTCCGTTTTCTACTGTTTGTTCTTCCTCCTTCCCTTCTTCAGTCCCTTTTCAACCTTCCTCTCCTTCCTTTTCTCCCTCCCAGTTCCTCCTTCCTCTCCTCTTTTCCCATTCTTCCTGCCTTCATCCCAGACACTCTTTCAGCCTAATGATAACTCAGCCCTCCCTTCCCTGTTCCAACTTTGCAGCCCAGTAATTACTCTTAGGCTCCGTCCTTTGCCCTCTTATGATTATATGTCCTCCGGGCCGTGGTTAGGCGTAGTTAAGGCATATCAAGACCTGACAGATACGAAACAATACTCAGATTTGGTCTAACTACTATTTATACTACTACTACTACTACTACTACTACTACTACTACTACTACTACTACTACTACTACTACTACTACTACTACTACTACTACTACTACTACTACTACTACTACTACTATATTATTGAAGATATATATATATATATATATATATATATATATATATATATATATATATATATATATATATATATATATATATATATATATATATATATATACAGGAGTAGGTGAAGACACCTACCGAACAGGCGTGAGCTACTCCCAGTGAGGATATATGGGAAGCGAGGAGGTGCTGAAGCCTTCAAAGACCCTTCCCATGTCCTCACTAACCGTTTCCCTTTGTCTCATCAACACCAGAGAGCAGTTCAGCATGCTCTCTAAAGACAGTTCCTCTCTTTCTACACCACACTACATTCACACACACACACATTTTCCCAAAATTCAAAATTCAAAATGGCGAAAAATTACAGAGCCTCAGGTCCCCCGCCTGGGGGAACATAAATTCCCCCAGGGAGGACTCCCCTTCTGGCTGCCGACTTGAAAGGTGTCCTAATAACTCCTCGAACCTCCTCCTTATCAATTTCTGCAACATTCGCGGTCTTCGTTCTAATTTTCATAATGTGGAACACCATCTCTCCTCCTCTAAACCTCACCTTCTCTTCCTCACCGAAACACAGGTTTCTGAGGCTACTGACAGCAACCTCTACTCTGTTCCCTCCTACTTTCTTTATCCTAAATTTCGATCCAAAGCTGGATGTTGCGCCTACGTGCGCAACGACATCACTTGCTCTCGTGCCCACGACCTTGACTCTTCAGAATTTTCTACAATCTGGCTAAGACTTTATTGTCATTCTATTACTAAATACATCTGTGCTGCTTATCTCTCACCTAACTCTACTAAATATGTAAAATTCTTTGACTATTTGAACTCTAAGGTGGAACACATCTTGACTCACTCTCCCTTCGCTGAAATCTCCATCTTAGGAGATTTCAATGTTCACCACCAGCTTTGGCTTTCATCCTCCTTTACTGACCAGCCTGGTGAACAAGCCTTCAACTTTGCTCTCCTCAACGACCTAGAGCAGTTGCTTCAGCACCCTACACGTATTCCCGACCGTCTTGGAGACAGGCCCAACATTCTAGACCTCTTCCTTATCTCTAATCCTTCTGCTTACTCTGTCAAACTGTTCTCTCCGTTGGGCTCCTCCGATCATAACCTTATTTCTGTATCCTGTCTTATCGCTCCTGTACATCCTCTGGACCCACCGAGGAGGCGATGCTTTTGGCATTTTGCTTCAGCTCGATGGGACGACCTGAGGATGTACTTTTCCGATTTCCCGTGGAATGATTACTGCTTCCAGAAGAGAGACCCCTCTGTGTGTGCCCAGTGTATCACAGAGGTGATTGTCTCTGGAATGGAGGCATACATTCCACGTTCTTTCTCTACTCCTCATGCTAAAAAGCCTTGGTTTAACCATGCTTGTTCTCGTGCTATTAATGATAGAGAGGCAGCTCACAAAAGGTTCCAGAGCTTTCGAACACCCGCTAACTTTGACCTTTACATTTCAGCCCGGAATCGTGCCAAATCTATTCTCCGACTTACCAAAACTTCTTTTATCAATAGAAAATGTCAACACCTTGCTTCTTCTAATTCTTCCCGTGACTTCTGGCATCTAGCAAAAAATATCTCCTCCAATTTCACTTCTTCCTCTTTCCCTCCTCTCCTCAACCCTGACGGCAGCACTGCCGCCTCATCTGTCTCAAACTTTCTCTAAGAACTCCACCCTGGACGACTCTGGGCATATTGCTCCAACTCATCCCCCCTCTGACTCCTTTATGCCTGTTATTAAAATTCTTCCAAATGATGTTTTCTATGCCCTCTCTGGCCTCAACTCTCAGAAGGCTTATGGACCTGATGGAGTGCCTCCTATTGTCCTTAAAAACTGTGCTTCCGTGCTGACACCCTGCCTGGTCAAACTCTTTCGCCTCTGCCTGTCAACATCTACCTTTCCTTCTTGCTGGAAGTATGCCTTTGTACAGCCTGTGCCTCAGAAGGGTGACCGTTCCAATCCCTCAAACAACCGCCCTATAGCTTTACTTTCCTGTCTATCTAAAGCTTTTGAATCAATCCTTAACCGGAAGATTCAAAAGCACCTTTCCATTTCTAACCTTCTATCTGATCGCCAGTATGGGTTCCCCAAGGGGCGTTCTACTGGTGATCTCCTAGCCTTCCTAACTGACTCTTGGTCATCCTCTCTTAGCCGTTTCGGTGAAACCTTTGCTATTGCGCTGGACATATCAAAAGCTTTTGATAGGGTCTGGCACAAGTCTTTGCTTTCCAAACTACCCTCCTACGGTTTCTATCCTTCTCTCTGTACCCCTATCTCCAGTTTCCTTTCTGACCGTTCTATTTCTGCTGTGGTGGACAGTCACTGTTCTTCCCCTAAACCTATTAGCAGTGGTGTCCCACAGGGTTCTGTCCTATCTCCCACTCTCTTTCTGTTGTTCATTGATGATCTTCTTTCCAAAATGAACTGTAATATCCATTCTTACGCCAATGACTCCACTCTGCATTACTCAACTTCTTTTAATAGAAGACCCACTCCACAGGAACTTAACGATTCAAGGCTGGAGGCAACAGAACGCTTACCCTCAGACCTTACTATTATTTCCGATTGGGGCAAGAGGAACCTGGTGTCCTTCAATGCCTCAAAAAACACAGTTTCTCCACCTATCCACTCGACACAATCTTCCAAACAACTATCCCTTATTCTTCGACAACACTCAGCTATCACCTTCTTCAACAATAAACATTCTCGGTCTATCCTTAACTCAAAATCTCAACTGGAAACTTCATATCTCATCTCTTACTAAATCAGCTTCCTCAAGGCTCTGGCTGCTGACCCACCAGCAAACGTCTCATTCTGGAAAACTTGCTGTAGTGACACTGATGTGGACAAGTTATCTTGTTGCGCCAGAAATTTACAAAACACCGCCGCGGTGGAAGGCCGCCGCGACGTGCGGGTGAATCACCCAAGGAAGGGGACGCCGAAAGCCGCGGCACCGTCACGGGGCACCGGGGACGTGGTGGAGCTGAGGAAGGAGTTATGTCCGCAGCGAAAGCCGCTTGCCACCACGGCCAAGGCCAAGGGCAAAGGTCAGGACACAGACGACTCGGATCACGGCGCCGCCAAGGAAAGCTGAGCACGTCAAGGCAGGCCCGGAAAGACCGCGGAGGACAATTAACGGAATGTGATTCAAACGAGATGAAGAAAAAAAGTTCAATGTTGGAGAATTCGTGAATGTGGACAGCACCACACCCGTGCTCGGCAACACTCAAGTCCTACACAGTCAGCTGGTATGTCATTGTAAGAGTTGTTTGTGTTACATCATAAACGCCTGTGCCTGATGTTTTTTGCTGTGGCCTTGCATGGCCCTACCGGACTCGTGGATTACTTGTGTTATGTTCCCAGTAATTTTATCTTTACATTCTTTTCTATCAGTTGCGCTTTCTTTACATTACAAATAAGTATTATTTCCTTTACATGAAACATGATATTGCGAACAATATGTTTTATTTACCGTAACGGTGTTCGAAACCATTCAAGTTCGACTCTGTGTGCTAACTGTGTAATAAATGTTTGGAAAATTAAGGACAACCTGTTGTTCCCAAATTTAAGTAACTGTGATGAAAATATTTACCGGGAGAGATCATTAACAGACCTGTGTGAGAAATGCTGCACACGAAACAACAACATAAACAACTTCACCAGGAAGAAGCGACAATCTATCTTGTAAAAAATGAATTCGGCAACAAACAAACAAAACAGTCACATACCACAAGAACAAAACAGAGGAAATAACACATAAACCAAGTCACAGAAAAATAAAATAAACTATCCTTCATACTTAACTAAAACGAAAATAAATAAACAAACAAAAAGAAAACTCAGAGGTAAAGATCCACCAACTCAACCCGGATCTAACGAGGCGGTCACGAGGTCCGTTATGGGGAGAGGGAAGAGGTGGAGGG
>NW_026111633.1:357500-397500 GCF_024679095.1 Eriocheir sinensis
CAATTGTATTGGCACTCACCACATGACTGTTAAGCCTATTCCACTCATCCACCACCCTATTAGTAAACCAATTTTTGCCTATGTCCCTGTTGAATCTGAATTTATCCAGTTTAAACCCATTACTTCGTGTCCTACCCGGTTCTCTTACCAACAAAACCTTATGAATGTCTCCCTTATTAAAGCCCTTCATCCATTTATAAACCTCGATTATGTCTCCACGCACCCTTCGCCTTTCTAGAGAATGCAAGTTTAACTGTTTGAGTCTCCTCGTATAGCAAGTTTCTCAACCCCTGAATCATCTTAGTCATCCTCCTCTGCACCGATTCTAACATTTTGATATCCATTCTATAGTAAGGTGACCAGAACTGAACCGCATAGTCAAGATGAGGTCTAACTAATGCTAAATATAGTTTGAGGAACACTTCGGGGCTTCTGTTGCTTACGCTCTTTGAAATAAATCCCAGTACCCTATTAGCTCGATTTCTAGCTTGAATGCATTGTGCCCTTCGACGGAGATCAGAGCTCACTAAGACCCCTAAATCCTTCTCGCACCCAGACCTGCTTATGAGAGTGTCATTTAAGCAATAGTTATGTGAGGGGTTGTTCCTACCTACACTCAGAATACTGCACTTTCCTACATTGAACTCCATCTGCCATATATCCGCCCAGTCATACAATCTGTTGAGTTCAGCTTGGAGAATACTAGCGTCCTGATCCGACTCAATTACGCTACCGATCTTGGTATCATCTGCAAATTTACTAACATCACTACTAATTCCTGTATCTAAGTCATTGATATAAATAATAAACAAAAGTGGACCTAATACCGAGCCTTGTGGGACCTCACTCGTAACACATCCCCAGTCAGATCTTTTACCATTGATTTGCACTCTTTGCTTCCTATTGCTAAGCCACGCCTTGACCCAGTTCAAAACTTTACCCTCTACTCCGTGAGCCTGTAATTTAAGCAACAGTCGATGGTGAGGAACTTTGTCAAACGCTTTACTAAAATCGAGATAGATTACATCATAATTTTCATCTCTGTCAACCGCCTCAAATACTTTATTGTAGAAGGACAAGAGATTGGTGAGGCATGACCTACCTTTTGTGAACCCATGCTGCGAGTCGTGAATTAAGCTATGTTTCTCTAAATGCTCCCGAATGTTCCTGGCTATCATGGACTCCAGCATCTTGCCTATAACCGATGTTAAGCTAATTGGGCGATAGTTTGAAGCAACCGACCTGTCCCCCTTTTTAAAAATCGGAGTCACATTAGCTACTTTCCATAGGCTCGGCACATAGCCAGTATTTACCGACATCTTAAAGATGTCGGTTAGTGGGTCACTGAGTACATCACCTAATTCCTTTAATACCCACGGAAATATCCCGTCAGGACCTGGCGACTTGTTCTTCTTAAGCTTATCTATCTCATCCTGAACTACTTGCCTGGTAATGATTATATCCCTCAATTTATCGCCATCCCCGCCCTCGTACACCTGAACTCTTTCCGGTATAGTCGTTCGATCCTCCTGTGTGAATACTGAAACGAAGTAGTCGTTCAACAATGTGCTCTTATTTTCGTAATTTTCTACTAGCTCCCCTGTGTTTGTTTTCAGTGGTCCAATTTTCTCCCGTGTTTTTGTTCTATACATCTGAAAGAAGCCCTTAGGATTACTTTTCGCCTCATTTGCTACTTTGATCTCATAGTTCCTTTTTGCTATCCTGGTGTTTTTCTTAACTAATCTAGATAGTTAATCTATCGGGAGGAGAGGTGTCCTGATACCCTCCTCGTGTAAGAGTTCAAGTCGTAGGCAGGAGGACATACAGATGAAGGAAAATTGTTCCAGAGTTTACTAGCGAGAGAGATGAAAGAGTGAAGATGCTTGTTAAATCCTGCGTAAAGGATTTGGACAGTAAAGGGATGAGCTTGAGTAGAAAGTCGTGTGTGGCGGGGCGGCGGGAGGGGGGGAGGCATGGAGTTAGCAAGTTCGGAAGAGCAGTCAGCATGAAAATATCGATAGAAGATAGAAAGAGAGGCAGCATGGCGGCGAAATTTAAGAGGTAGAAGACTATTAGTATGAGGAGGAGAGCTGATGAGACGAAGACCCCCCCACACATGAGATGCATACTCCATATGAGGGCGGACAAGGCCCTGTAAATGGATAGCAACTGTGCAGGGGAGAAGAACTGGCAGAGACGGTACAGAACGCCCAGCCTCGATAAAGCTGATTTAGTAAGAGAAGAGATATGAAGTTTCCAGTTGAGATTTTGAGTTAAGGATAGACCGAGGATGTTCAGTGTTGTAGAAGGTGATAGCTGAGTGTTGTCAAAGATTAGGGGATAGTTGTTTGGAAGATTGTGTCGAGTGGATAGGTGGAGAGACTGTGTTTTTGAGGCACTGAAGGACACCAAGTTCTTCTTGCCCCAATCGGAAATAATAGTAAGGTCTGAGGCTAAGCGTTCTGTAGCCTCCAGCCTGGAATAGTTTAGTTCCTGTTGGGTGGGTCTTCTATTAAAAGAAGTTGAATAATGCAGAGTAGAGTCATCGGCGTAAGAATGGATAGGACAGTTTGTTTTGGAAAGAAGATCATCAATGAACAACAGAAAGAGAGTGGGAGATAGGACAGAACCCTGCGGAACACCACTATTAATAGGTTTAGGGGAAGAACAGTGATCGTCTACCACAGCAGAAATAGAACGGTCAGAGAGGAAACTGGAGATAAAGATACAGATATAAGGATAGAAACCGTAGGAGGGTAGTTTGGAAAGCAAAGATTTGTGCCAGACCCTATCAAAAGCTTTTGATATGTCCAGCGCAATAGCAAAGGTTTCACCGAAACGGCTAAGAGAGGATGACCAAGAATCAGTTAGGAAGGCAAGGAGATCGCCAGTAGAACGCCCCTTGGGGAACCCATACTGGCGATCAGATAGAAGGTCAGAAATGGAAAGATGCTCTTGAATCTTCCGGTTAAGGATAGATTCAAAAGCTTTAGATAGACAAGAAAGCAAAGCTATAGGACGGTAGTTTGAGGGATTGGAACGGTCACCCTTCTTAGGCACAGGCTGTATGAAGGCATACTTCCAGCAGGAAGGAAAGGTAGATGTTGACAGGCAGAGGCGAAAGAGATTGACCAGGCAGGGTGACAGCACGGAGGCACAGTTTTATGGACAATAGGAGGCACTCCATCAGGTCCATAAGCCTTCTGAGGATTGAGGCCATAGAGGGCATAGGAAACATCACTCTTAAGAATCTTAATAACAGGCATAAAGGAGTCAGAGGGTGGATGAGTATGAGGTATTAATATGCCCAGAATCGTCTAAAGTGGAGTTTTTAGAGAAAGTTTGAGAGAAGAGTTCAGCCTTAGAGATAGATGAGACAGCGGTGTTCCCGTCAGGACTAAGGAGAGGAGGGAAAGATGAAGAAGTGAACTTGGAGATGTTTTTGGCTAGATGCCAGAAGTGACGGGAAGAATTAGAAAAAGGAATGCTTATGAGAACGTTCAAGTAAGGGGAAGAGATGCAAATTGTAATGGGTGAGTCTGTGGTAAAGAAAAAAAAAATCTTATTACAACACTTAAGAATATAAAATTAGGAATGAATGAACTGTGGAAAATGCGATAATTCCAACATATAAGTTAGGGAAAGAATAGTTAGCAAAGGGAGCTACTGGCAAGAAAATGATGCTGGGAAAGGTTGTAGCTGTGGTGATGGAAATAAACAGCCTATTTCTGTGTCCGAGTTGGGTAAATAAATAATTCATCATCCCTATCACAACCACTGCCACATTCTTCAGTAAACACCCCTCGGGTATCCGCACCGTCTTCCTTTCAGCATCCTCACCACTACTACAATATTCACCCAACATCTATTCAAAACGAACATCACCATCACCTTCATATCACACTATCACCACCATCTTAACTCACCACACTCATCCCTAGAGGCACTTTACGCACACTGACTTCACCAACATCACCATCACCATTCACCATCAAAACTCATCCCCATTATCCTCCTCCTCCTCCTCCGTCACCGTTACCAAGCCTAACACAAAGTTAGACAGATGGAAAAGAGAAAAATTGATGGCGGCAGTCAACTCGGTCGAGATACGGATTAAAAGATCAAATAAAATAAAACAATAAAAACTCCCCGCTGACGCAGTGGTCCGATATAAACACAATTAGAATGAAAAAAGTATAATGCTCGTGTTTAATACAAGCGTTGTAAAAAAAAAGGTGTTTAGCCTCTTAATTCCCTCCCTCTCCCTCCTCTTCCTCCTGCGCCTCGTTACGTCAGGCAGGTGTGTGTGCTGAGGGGAAGGTGGTAATATTTCTATACTCTTACTGTCTCCTCTTGGTATCCTCTTCCTCTTACTTCATTTTCGTCTTATTTCCTTTCCTTCTACTTTCCTTTTCCTCCTTTTCCTCTTACTGTCCGTTCCCTTTTACATTATTTTCCTCATACTTTCTTTTCCACTAAATTTCCATTTTCTCTTACTTCTTCCCCCTCTTACTTTCTTTCCCCTGTTAGTCCTTTTCCTCCTGTTTTTTTTTCCTCTTATTTTCCTTTCCCTCTTACTACATTCATCATCTTTTTCCATATTTTTCTTTACTGTTTGTTCCTCTTCACGTTTTCTTCACTATCTCTCTTCCATCTGTCTTCTTTCCCTCTTCCTTCCTCGTCCGCATCCTCCCCGCGCCTCCTCGCCGCCTCTCAGCCTCCACACCTCCTCTGTAATGGCCTGAGCACGAGGCGACCCAAGGGATCCTCGGCTCCTCTTTTATCTCAACTACTTCATCTTTCCTTTTAGCTTTTTCTCTCCCCTCATTCTCTTTCTTTCCTTTCTGAAGACTGAAGACAACCAGCTTTGTTATCTTTTTTTACGGATTCTTTCTTTTCGTGTTAGGCGACACCTTCTACTATTCCTTTCCTCTAATCCTTTCTCATTTAGTATATTCCCCACAAGGTCTCCATATGTTTTATTTGTATCTGTAATAATGAGAGACAGCCAAGAATATTTGTTATTTATCTTCTTCCAGTCCAAAGGTATTTTTTATCTTTTTTCATCCCTTCTCTTTCACTTTTTTTTAGTATAATCTATTTTCAGATTTCTTTCTCCTTTTACTCGCTTCTTCAGTCACCAAAAAGTCACTCCTTTTTTTCTACGGTATTATTTTTAAATCCATTAATTTCCCAGTCTTCAACCTATTATTCTATCGCTTTTCCAGACCCCTAATTATATCCTTTCAATTAATTTATATTACGTTTCTTCTCCATTTACGACAAGGAATACATAAGGGAAGTTAGCTTCTCTCTTCACCAAAACCCTCATTTGATTTCCTCTCTGACTGTGGAGGTAAATATTTACGTTCTCATATTTTCACCACATGGATTTCTTACCATGAATACTAACCTCAAAATATGAACGTAACTTCCTAAGAGTTTTAGCTCAGAACTAAAAATACGTTGATCGGTAAATACACAAAGAAACATGAAACATCAGACGAACGCACACGATACATATACTGAAGTACACATGACACTGATAACAAGACGTACATAAAATAGATTAATAAAACGTTGTAAATAGACAAAAGGTAGCTAAAGTTGGGGGCATACGCTGTAGCAGCGCGTGGCCTCGGTGCTCATCTCCGTAACATTGGCCTTTTAGCTTGTGGTGGGAGGGAGCCCATTACCCCGGGACACAGGGCCAGTGTGACATCCGGGTTACTACATTTTACCTTCCCCAGGTTTCCCCAGGAACCCATTTATCGACCAGCCCGAAAGGGAGGATGAACAGCTGGGTGAGCTGCACGCCGATTGCCCGGGCCGGGATTCGAACCCGGGCCCATGGAATAGAAGCCAGGCACGTTAACCACTAGACCACGGAGGCGTATAATAGACAAAATAG
The DNA here is from genome assembly GCF_024679095.1 of Eriocheir sinensis. Taxonomy (NCBI): domain Eukaryota; kingdom Metazoa; phylum Arthropoda; class Malacostraca; order Decapoda; family Varunidae; genus Eriocheir; species Eriocheir sinensis. Next base: position 363,412 of record NW_026111633.1, read on the forward strand.
ACAAAGATATGCATATTATATAATTAAATGAAAAACATACATGTAACAGGAAATATCATTTTATAGAAGATATACCGAAATAACATGCAAAAGACAAACATACACATAACATACAAAGATAAAACACATTCCTACAGATAAAAAAAAAAAAAAAGGGCAGATACTTGGCTAAACACACAAGTAAAGCAACAGGTAAACAGGTTAACTATCAGCAGAGGAGGATGAAAACCCAGCAAAAGGCAAGCAAGGAGGAAGAGAAGGGAAAAGGAAGGGGTGAAGAGAGGGGAAAGGGAGAGGGTAAAAGGGAAAGGGTGGGGAAAAGGAGGGAGCGGGGAAAGCAGGTAGGAAGCGGAGAAAAAAAGAAAGGAAGGAAAGGACCAATGGGAGGAAGAAGGGTGAGAACGCAGTTTTGAAATAAGCCTAACGTGAGGAACTTTATCAAACGCTTCGGGCGTCCCAACATGTATAAACATCGTTGAAAAAGGTTAATAGGTTGGTAAGGCAAGACCGATTACTACGAAATCCATGCTTACTATCAGTTATCAAATCATTTGTTTCAAGGAAAGTGATCATTTTATCCCTGATTATTTTTTCGAATAGTTTAATTAGGACAGACGTAAGGCTGATGGGACGATAATTACTGGCTTGTTTTTTTATCTCCTTTTTTAAAGATCGGGGAGGAGGAGGAGGAGGAAACATGGGTCGCCCGCTTTGGTGATTTAATCTGCTCGACAGCCACTTGGGGCTTGAGGAGCAGATGAAAGCACATCGATGTTGAGGAGCAGATGAAAGCACCTCGATGTTGAGGAGCAGATGAAAGCACCTCGATGTTGAGGAGCAAATGAAAGCACCTCGATATTGAGTTTATTCCCGACGCAGCGAAATGACGGTCGATTATATATTTGAAGGAGTTGATGGTATTTGCATTAACTACTTCTGAGGGAAGATTGTTCCAGTGGCGGATGACTCGGTTTGAATAGAAACTCCTTTCAGTGTCTGTGATACATCGACTAGACTGAATGGGTAAACCGTTATTTCTAGTTCTTGAGTTGGTTTGCAGTTCAAAGAATTTGGAGTAATCGACATTATTTATTTTTTTCAAGTACTTGAAGACTTGAATCTTATCCCCTCTTAGGAGTCTTTTCTTCAATGTAAAGAGATTGAGTCGCTTGAGTCCTTCCTCGTACGGTTGGGCCATTAAGGTTGGAATCATTTTCGTGGCGCGTCGTTGAATCCTTTCCAGTAAATCAATGTCCTTACAGTAATTAGGAGGCCAGAACTGTACTGCATACTCGAGGTGCGGTCTTACCATGGAATTATACAAGGATAGCATCACGTCTGGCGTTTTACACTCGAAGTTCCTCGCTATGAACCCGAGCATAGTGTTGGCTTTGTTGTATGCTTTTTTACAGTGATTCGTGTGTTTCAGGTCACTGTTGATAGTGACTCCAAGATCTTTTTCCTCCTGCATCGCCTGCAGAGGTTTCCCATTCATGATGTAAGTGTGGTTATTATTTCTGGACCCAATGTGCATGACTTTGCATTTGTCAACATTAAAGGACATTTGCCATTTTTCCGACCATTCGATAATGTGATTGAGGTCTTTCTAAATGATTTCGCAGTCGGTCTTTGTGAGGGCCTTTCCCCCCACCTTGGTGTCATCAGCAAATTTCGATATTGTGCATTTCAGTCCTGATTCGAGGTCATTGATATATATATATATATATATATATATATATATATATATATAGATATATATATATATATATATATATATATATATATATATATATGATAAAGAGAAAGGGTTCCAACACTGACCCTTGAGGCACTCCACTAGTGACTGGAAGCCAATCGGAAGGCTGTCCGTTGAGTAGTACTCGTTGTTTTCTGCCGGTGAGCCAATCTCTTATCCACGCGATCAGATTGGCTCCAATGCCCGCCGAGTGCAATTTCTTAAAGAGTCCCTCGTGCGGTACCTTGTCGAAGGCTTTCTGAAGGCCCAGGTATATAACATCACTGGGGATGTGGGCATCCCAGTTCTTATATATACCTTGGAAGAAGTCTAATAAATTCGTTAGGCAGGAGCGCTTGTTTCTGAAGCCATGCTGGGTGTCGGAGATTACATTATTGTCTTCTAGAAACTTAACAAGTTTGTCTCTAATAATCTTTTCAAGTATTTTTCCTGCCACTGATGTCAAACTTTTGGGCCTGTAGTTTAATGCAACGCTTTTGTCTCCTATTTGATAATCGGTGTTACGTTTGCAATCTTTCAGTCTTCCGGGACCTTGTTCAATTGAACTGATCGGTTGAATATATTAGTGAGTGGCTGAAGTATTTGTTGTTTAAGCTCTTTAATAACCGTGGGGACATAATGTCGGGTCCCGGTGACTTGTTCGTGTCGAGTTTGTCCAAATACTTTTTCACTTCTTGGTCGAATATTGAGTCAATTTTCAGGGGCGTGATCCCTCTTAGGTGGGTCAGGGCCCTCGGGAATGGTTTTGATGTCCTCGACTGTGAATACGGAAGCGAAGTTATTGTTGAGGATTCTGGGCATCTGTTTACTGTCCTGATTTACAGATCCAGTCTCGTCTGTCAGGGGACCATTATTGGATTTTACTTTCTTTTTCGATCTGATGTATGTGAAGAATTTTTTGGAGTTGGTCTTCATGTCGCGCGCTATTTGTTTTTCATAGCTGCGTTTACTACTCCGAATAAGGGTGCGACAAGCTCTGAGGCTGGTGTTGTACTGTGTACGGGCTTCGGCTGTGTCACTCTTTCATTAGGTTATAATTCCATTTTTTTAAAGATTATTGCCCTTTTTATTTCTCTGGTCATCCACGGTGGATCTACGGCACCATTTACTCGCCTGGGTTTCGTAGGCGCTGTAGCCTTCTCTACCCCCAAAAGCTTATCTTCGAAGTCGTTCCACACGTTATCGATTGTGATGAGATTTTTTGGTACGAGTATTTTTTAAGTAGTAACATAAGTAGTAGTAGCAGTAGTAGTAGTAGTAGTAGTAGTAGTAGTAGCAAACGTGGTGGTGGTACGGTGTTGGCTTTCACTTTTATTTGAGAGACTAAAATGTTCTTACTTTATTCCTCGTTTATTACTTTCATTCCTTTTTTTTTTTTTTACTTCAATAATTAAACAATTTCCTTTTTCCTTCCTTGCACGTTTTCCCTTAATACATCTGGGGAGGAGGAGGAGGAGGAGGAAAAAGGAGTTACCGTTAGTCAAAAAAGAGATTGAGTTCGATAGAGCGAGAGAGAGAGAGATAGATAGAGAGAGAAGCAGGTTAAGGAGCCATCTTGTTTCTTCCCAAGAGCCTAAAGTTGGCGTAGTGGGTCCGGGGAGGCTAATAGGAGGAGGAGGAGGAGGAGGAGAGGAGGTAAGTGGAGATGGGTAGGAAGATAGGTATAGGGGTGACGATGTCGGAAACAGTGGAGACGGAGGAGGACGAGGAATAGGCCGAGGAGTAAGGAAAGGAGGATGGGGAAGAAGAGGAGGAGAACACGGATTGGAAAGATGAACGGAAAGTAAATACCTGGAGAAATAACGGAGGAGGAGGAGGAAGTAGAGGAGCAGATTACACTGACAAAGAAAAAGACTATGATGACGACGATGATGATGATGAACTAATTAAAACTTTTATCAGAGGGGAAGTATGTAGGAAATGAACAGAAGCAATGACATGTCTATTACGAAGAAAGAAAACAATGATAGCAATGAGAGAAAACACTGACATATTCGGTAGTGATGATTAAACGAATAAAAAAGTTAACAATAAAAAAATACGAACGAAAAAATAACAATAATACAATAAAGACAGCGAGGATGCAGATTCTGATGATGGTTATGACAACAGTGAATAACCAAACCAACGGTAATGAGGCTCGTTAGTCACTTGCGATGATGACGGAGACGATGACGCGAGGCTAACACCCATGAAGGACGACACCAGTAAATACTCTCTCTCTCTCTCTCTCTCTCTCTCTCTCTCTCTCTCTCTCTCTCTCTCTCTCTCTCTCTCTCTCTCTCTCTCTCTCTCTCTCTCTCGTAATAATCAATATATTTAACTATTTTTGTTCAGTGTTCTCTCATGATTCAGAGGTGTTGTTTTCGCGTTTTTTTTTTTTTCTTCTGCAGGATAAATGTTTATAATGACTTTCCTCTTTTTATTTTTCCTACTATATCCCTGCTATATATACTCCATAGCAACACACACACACACACACACACACACACACACACAGGCTGCTCTTCAGCACCCCCATCAGCCCCACCACACTGCACCCAGCCACCCTCCTCCACCCCCAAGCACCACCGTCCCAACCTTCCACATGCGTTGGACCCCCGCACCCCAACCCCTTCTTTTTGTAGTTGTTCCTTGGACGAATTTACTATTAAAATACATCTTTAACATGTAGATTTTCAGCCTAAGGAATAAGGAAACTAAATCATTCGCGAGAATGGTAAAAACAGATTGATAGATATATTTCTGAAGAAAATTACTAATGTATTTTTTTTCTCATTTCAGGTAAGAGAACATCGATTGGTGACGTGTCAATATTATTATTATTTACTACTATCATTATTATTATTATTATTATTATTATTATTATTATTATTATTATTATTATTATTATCACTATTATTATTATCACTATTATTATTATTATTATTATTATTATTATTATTATTATTATTATTATTATTATTATTATTATTATTATTATTATTATTATTATTATTATTGGCAGTATTAATAGTAGTAGTAATAGTAATAGTAAACACAGCAGTATTTGTAGTAGTACATAATAAAGCACAGCCCCTCCAATATCAGATAATCGCAACCTCTTTCTTCCCTCCTGCTAATCTCCCTCTCCCTCCTCTTTCACAGGCCGAGAAACAGTTTAATCTTTTCGGCGTCGTTTTATTGAAGGATATTTTCCCGCTGATAACCTTTCCCTTTTGTTTCCCGAGTCTTTAGGAGTCGGCGGAAAGTTCTTTTTAATATATTCTTAATTAGCTTTTCTCTTTTTTTACTTTTTCTTCCATCGCGCCTCGCACTTTTCAGACTTCATCTTTTCTTCTTCTTTTAACACTTTGAAAACCTTGTAATCGTATGTTTGTTAATACCATATTTTAAGAAACACACACACACACACACACACACACACACACACACACACACACACACACACTCACAGGGTGGCGAGTGGGGTGGAGAATCCTGTGTATGTGGAGCGAGAGAGAAACCTTAAGAGGACATGAAAAGAAGTTGAGGGCGACCACGTATAGGAGAGATGTGAAAAAGTTTAGCTTCCCAAACAGAAACATTGAGCTGTGGAATGGACTGGAGGAGGAGGTGGTTTGTGCAGGAAACATTCATAATTCTTAAGGAAAAGTTGGATAAAAGCGGATATGGAGACGGGACAGCACGAGCATAGCTCTTTTCCCGTATGTCACAACTAGGTAAATACAACTAGATAAATACTACACACACACCCACACCCACACACACCCACACCCACACCCACCCACACACACACACACATGTTCCCCCCCCCCCCCCTTCCACACACACACACACACACACACACACACACACACACACACACACATACACACACGCACGGCTCAGTGGAGAGAGCGTCTGCCTCACAACCAGAAGGACCGGGGTTAGATTCCCCGGCCGGGTGGAGATAAGTTGGGTTTATCTTCTTTCACGTGTAGTCCCTGTTCACCTAGCAGTGAGTAGGTACGCGACATCAGGCACGGAGTTGTGACGTTGTCGCGGTGTGTTGTGTGTGAGTGGTCTCAGCACTACCCAAAGATCGGTACTATGAGCTCTGTGCTCTTCCGTAGGGGAACGGCTGGCTGTCTCGAGAGAGACCCGCAGCAGACCAAGAGGTGAATTACACACACACACACACACACACACACACACACACACACACACACACACACACACACACAAGACTGCTTAACTGTACATAAATGTTGTGGCAACGAAACTTAGAAGGAAAAAAAGAAGAAAGGGATAAAGGAGATGACGCAGAGAAGGAAAGGAAAGAGGGGAGAATGAAAGAGAAACGGAGAGAGGGAGAAAAAGCAGAGAAAGAAAAAAAACATGCATGAGTTGGGAAGATTATGACATAGAAAGCATAAAAAAAGTGCTGCATTATAAAGCAAGGGAGAGAGAGAGAGAGAGAGAGAGAGAGAGAGAGAAAATAAAATATGCTTTAAAAATATATGTAGTAAAAGACTAACAACCTCTCTCTCTCTCTCTCTCTCTCTCTCCCTTGCTTTATAATGCAGCACTTTTTTATGCTTTCTATGTCATAATCTTCCCAACTCATGCATGTATTTTTTTTCTTTCTCTGCTCTCTCTCGCACTGTCTTCTTCCACTTCTTGTGAAAATCCAAAATTATTTTCCATCACTGCTATCACGTTTTCTCCTCCTCCTCCTCCTCTTCCTCCTCCTCCTCCTCCTCCTCCTCTTCCCCATCCTCTTCCTCTTCTACCTCCTCCTCTTCCCCATCCTCTTCCTCTTCTACCTCCTCCTCTTCCCTTTCAACTCCTTCTCCTCCTCCTCTTCCCCCTCCTCTTCCTCTTCTACCTCTTCCTCTTCCCTTTCAACTCCTCCTCCTCCCTCTCCCCCTCGGGGGCTTCGTGGTGCAGTGGGTAGCACACTCGGCTCACAACCGAGAGAGCCCGGGTTCGATTCCCGGGCGGAGCGGAAAAATTTGGGCGGCTTTTCCGATACCCTACGCCCCTGTCCACCCAGCAGTGAATGGGTACCAGGTATTAATCGGGGGTTGTGTCCCGTCTCCTGGGATCTGCTCCCTTCTCCTATAATTCCTTCCCCTCCTGTCTCTCTCCGGCATATGACCATAGATGTTGCGCCGACTAAACGAAACTTTCCAACTTTCCTCCTCCTCCTCCTCCTCTTCCCTCTTAACGGCCTCCTCCTTCTTCTGCTTCTTTCCTTCCTCCTCCAATCCGTTGCTCTCTCCTTCGCCTCTCTTTTCTTCCTTTTTCCCTCCTAGTCCTTATCTTTCTCTTTTCCGTCTTCTCTCTCCTTCTCTTCTTTATCTTTATCTTTTTTCTTATTAATAATATCATTATTTTCCTTCTTCTTTATTCTCTTAATATTTTTTTTTAAATATGATGCAATAGAAGAATGAACAGTTGACAGAAGAAAAGGAAGAATGAGAGAATGAAAGAAAGGAAGAAAGGAAACAAGAAGTCATTCCTCCTCCTCCTTCTCTTATTTATTTTTGAGTGTGCTTGCCCCGCGGTTTTCCACACACTACTGTATTCTTTTTCTTCTTCCTCCTCCTCCTCCTTCTCTTCATAAATCATATCACTCATCCGTCACCACCTCCAATCTCCGTCTTTACTCACACTCTTCCACATCCTCTTGTCCACAAGAAAAAAAGAAACACACACACACACACACACACACACACACACACACACACACACACACACACACACACACACACACACACACACACACATTCTAGTACTCTCACATACACTCCAAAAAACAAGAAAACAAACAAAACAAAAATTGGGAACAAAATGAAGAAAAGAAAAAAACAATAAAGTAAGAAAAAAGAGGAAATTGATGAGAGGATGATTATGAACTATTGATTTCTACTTTTTAATATTGGTAATTATAAACGAGTATAAGTAATAACCAACAAAAAAGCGAATTTTAAAGAGAAAACAAAGAAAAAAGAAAGGAAAAATAAGAAACAAACGAAATCCACATCCATGACTCTCCTTTCTTTATCCTCTCGTTACTTTTCCGCCCCCTTTCTCTTTTTCCCTTTCCCCGTCCAGTGTTCCCAGCCAGCGGGAGTCCCTCAATGGGTCTTGAACGGGAATATGACAGGCGGCGCGAGGCGGGGCGGGAATGGAACAGAGACGGCGAACTAAGTAGAAGGTGGAATGAGTGCGTGATGGTAGTGGTGGTGTGGGGGGGTTGAGGGGGTTGGGGATACGGGGAGGTGATTGTGGTGGTGGTGAAGATATATAGATAGACAGACATATAGATACAGAAAGGCAAACACACACTAAAAAATGACACACACACACACACACACACACACACACAACACAACCCCCGCACCCCACTGTCCCCACCCCTACACGCTCATAAAATAAAATAATACAAAAAATCCACACGGGCGGTAAAATACTGGGATGTAATAAAAGACGAGGGAAAATGTCCCCTTTTCTCCCTCCGAAATATATAACACCGCAGCTGCAACTCATAAGCCTCTTTATTATTTCCATCAAGCAAAGGAGGGAGGTGGGAAGGGAAGGGAAGGAAAGGGAAGGGGGAGGAAGGAGAGGTAAAAAGGGGTAGGATAGCGGGAAGAGGAGGGGAGAGAAGAAGAGGGAAAGAGGGGTAGGGTAGAAGGGAAGGGGAGGGGAAAGAAGTGGAGGGAAAGAGGGGTAAGTAGGAGGGGAAGGGGATAGGACAAGGGAGGAAAAGAAGGGATATGGACAAAAAGAGAGGAAAGGAGAATAGAGAGAAAGAAAGATATGGAGTAAAAGGGTGAGGAAAGAGGGGGAGAGGAAAATGTGGATAGGGTAGGCAGTGGTTGGGTGGTTAGCGCGCGGGCCCTGCATTCACCGCACCATGGACGACGTCGGTTCGAATCCGCCCGCTACCACCTGGGATTTTTCAGGCACCGCCGAGTGGCCTAAGACTACCCACATGCTGTCCTGAAGACCACCCACCAACCCGGACTCTATAGAAGAAACCGTCCAAATGAATCAAGAATGAGTTCCGGGGGTCAGTATGAGCCAAGCGTAAATGGCGCCACTATAAAAACTGCTTGTGCCATGAAGGGCTTGGGCCGATCACCAGCCCCCTGAAGAAAGCCTACCGGCGCTACAGGTGAACGCGCAAAAAAAAAGAGGAAAGGAGAGAATGGATGGGGAGGAGAGAGGAAGTTACGAGAGGAAAAAAAAAGTCTGGAAAGGGGAAAGGCAAGAGGAAAGGAAAGAGGAGGAAAAATGGGGGCTAGAGAAGGGGAGAGGAAAGACAGGAATGTAATAAAAGAGGGTTTGATAATTACAGAAAAGAGGGAAGAGGGGATAGGAGACGAGAGGGGAAGATTCGGGAGATGAAAAAAGGTGGAATGTAATAGGTGAGGAAGAGCAGCAAGAAAGTGTTTGAACCTTGGAGGCAGGATTATCCTACCTCGGTGGCAGGGAAGGGAAGGGAGGGATGAAGGTAACAGGAAGGTAAATCTGCCTTTTTATTTTACTTTATCTTCTCTCTTCTTCCCACATTCTTCTTTGCTTTATCTTTTCTTTCTTTTCCTCTAAACCTCTCCCTTCCATTTTTTTTGTGCTCTCCACGCTGCCCCCACATCCGGCCATTCTCTCTCTCTCTCTCTCTCTCTCTCTCTCTCTCTCTCTTCTCTCTCTCTCTCCTCTCTCTCTCTTCTCTCTCTCTCTCCTCTCTCTCTCTCCTCGCTCTCGCTCCACTCTCTCTCTCTCTCTCTCTCTCTCTCTCTCTCTCTCTCTCTCTCTCTCTCTCTCTCTCTCTCTCTCTCTCTCTCTCCTCGCTTGGTTAGTATGCAAAACAGTCTTGTGTCTCGGTAATTCGACGGTTTTATCTCTTAGCTTTTTTTTTCTTTTCTTTCTTTTCTTGTCGTGGAAGAAAGTCGCCGCGTCAGTCACGGAGATAAATAATTATTGTTTGTTCATGTTGTTAAAGATGTCTTCTTTTTCTTCTTGCTGTTATTGTTCTTGTTGCTGTTTTTATGCTGTTACTGTTGCTTAGATATGTTTATAAAATGGTGGAAGTAGTAGTTGTAGTAATCATTGTCTTTTTATATAATTATCCCTATTTTTCATGCTATATTTTTTATCCTCTGGCATTTTCAAAGACACACAGACACACACACACACACACACACACACACACACACACACACACACACACACACACACAAACATCCTTCATTAGATCGCCTCATTAATCATTCATCTCCCGCCAGTCTCGTTTTGTTTTTTCGTTTCTACATACTCTCTTTCGCCTCGTTTGGTTATAATTATTTCCGCTGTTTGTTATTTTTATGTTGTTTCTCCGTTCAGTGACTCTTTTTCTTTTACACTGATCATCATTTTCTCCTCATCACACTTGCATTCATCATTGTGATGATTATGTTGTCAGGGATTATATTTGAGTTTTTTTTCGTATATTAATGCTTGTAACGACGAACGAGGTCAGTAAGCAGAAGCTACGGTTATTGGTACGAAAGATGATTTGCATGTAGTGGTCATGTTGATACTACTACTACAACAACAACAACAACAACAACAACTACTACTACTACTACTACTACTACTACTACTACTACTACTACTACTACTACTTTTTCTATTTATACGGGCCTCCATCTATTAGAGTTGCGTTGTGAGCGATATATTCTCTCATATCCTTTCACAAAGCAATTCATTGGCCCCTCCCCGCCAATGACTGTGACTGTGACTACTACTACTACTACTACTACTACTACTACTACTACTATTTCTACCTCTACTTCTACTACTGCTACTACTTCTACTTCTACTACTTCCAATACTACTACTACTACTACTACTACTACTACTACTACTATTACTGCTACTACTACTACTACTACTACTACTACTACTATTACTACTACTATTACTACTACTACTACAACTACAACTACTTCTATTAATACTACTACTACTAATAATAATAATACTATTAATAATAATAATAATAATAATAATAATAATAATAATAATAATAATAATAATAATAATAATAATAATAATAATAATAATAATAATAATAATAATAATAATAATAATAATAATAATAATAATAATAATAATAATAATAATAATAATAATAAGTCGTAAACAGTTTATCAATACCAAAAAAAAACATTAGATATATTGATTGCATTACTGACTTCATGGGTGACTCCCCATCAAAAAAAAAGAATCAAATAAATAAAAAAATAATAAATTTAAAACAACAATAATATTTTATCAGTAATAGCCATTACAAAACACAAACAAGCACAATAAATATATCACCTGTCCGCCTAACTACAAAAAAATCTACCCATCTGTCTCTGTTTATTATATACACCGACGACTCGGGCTCAGGATTGATGTAGTTCCGGTGCAGCAAGCCTGGGAGTGGCGGGAGGGTCGGCAGACTAATTAGAACAGATCAAAACGCTGCGAGGAGTGGCGAGGAGTGGCGGAGGGCGTTCAGTGTCGGGAAGTGTGGCGTTCCGAGTGTGGGAAGAAATATCTCACATGAATAATCTTTTACTTTAGTGTTAATCCAGTGTTGGGAATTGTTGGATTCTGGCGGTAAGAAGAAATAGACTCACTCGTGATTAATTTTTCAGTTCAGTGGAAGGAATTGTGTCAAGAAATATTTGATTCTGATTTTTGGGAGAAATAAGCTCTACAAGGAGAATAACAAAAGGAGGATAGCAATAAACAAAAGTTTTGACTCCTTATTATCAAATCTGTATCGGCATGTTAGAATCTTTGCAAAGGAGGACGACAAAAAATAGGTTGGCCTCCTTAATGCAAAATAAAGGAGAATGCTTTAGTCTCCAGCCTCGTATGCCTTCAAGTTTACTTAAAACGTGTCTCCGTGTGCCAGAATCTGTGCCGAGGAGGATGACAAAGGTGCTTCAGGGGCCGAGAGTCTTCCCCTTCACGGACAAGCTTAATCGCCTTACATCGCATTCTCCGGCAAGGCGAAGGGTGGAGGAGCCTCGATTGATGTTTATAAATAGGTGAAGGGTTAAACAGGGGCGACGCAAATAAGCTTCAGATATCAAAGAGGCAGGACGAGACTCATGGGAACAGCCTTAAGTTAAATCATTTCAGATCATGGTGCCATTTTTTTTCCTCTCATACCTTCCCTTTACCCTTCTTTACTGCTTTTCACATTCTTCATATCTATTCTGCTTTCTTTTTTCATTTTTCCTTTCGTTCCTTCTCCATTCCTTTTACTTTTCTTTTCTTTCTCCGGGTGAGACTCGCAGGAGTAGCCTCTTCTTCCATCCCTTCGTTACCTCTTTATTCATTCTTCCCTTTTGTTCTTCTTTCTTTTCCCTTGTTTCCTTTCTTTTTCTTTTTTTCCTTTCTTTCTCCGACAAGGCTCACAGGAATAGCTTTGTCATTCGTTCTTTTGCCTTTCTATTTTACCTTCCTTTCCTTTTTTACCATCCCTTTTACTTCAATCCTCTTTCTGATAACACTCGCAGGAATGGCTTTACGTTCGTAAAGTTCAGATTTACTAAACACAAGAACTAGTTTACATATGAAATGTTGAAGTGGAACAGCTTTTTATCAGTCATAAGGCGAGTGTCAATATATTATTATTATTATTATTATTACTGATGAAAGGTGGTGAAGGAAACACGGGCTAGGGATCGAGTGTTTACTCCTGACTAGTTTCGCATTATTAATATTATTATTATTATTATTATTATTATTATTATTATTATTATTATTATTATTATTATTATTATTATTATTATTATTATTATTATCATTATCATTATTATCATTACCATTATTATTATTATTATTATTATTATTATTATTATTATTATTATTATTATTATTATTATTATTATTTTTATTATTGTTGTTATTATGATAAGCTACCAAGACCTCCTTCCAGGGTGCAGATACAACAAGTTGAACCACACAAAATACCAAAAGGTACTGGAGAAAAGCAAAGGCAACGAATATTTAAGAAACTGGCCAGTCAAAGCAAAAATGAGGAAAAATAAAATTACTGTTTCAAAAAGACATTCACACGAGACTTAAATGTAGAAATGTCTGCAGAAAGGACAATCTCATTGGGTAACAGATTCCATAAATTTGTCAACGACGGAAGAAAACATTGTGAGCAAGAGTAAAGGATCAGGCAAAGCATTGTGTAAGGGATGCCGATTATTCTTAAAACTTGACCATAAAGAGTAGAAAGAAAAGGAGAACTAGTGGGGTGTGTTAGGCGTACTGGAGTTTCTATGAGTTAGTGGCTGCCTGGCTACGTGCAGACTCCTTATGCTCCTATTTTCTTGTATTATTATGTCACAAACGGCGTCGAGGTTAAGCACAGAAAGCCATCATACACCCATTCACTTAGTCAGCCATTCACCCGCTCACTCAATCACCCATTTACTCATCCACCCTGCCACCAACTCATTCACCCAACCAGACACCCACTCATTCACCTATCCATTTGTTATCTACCGAGCCACCCATTTACCCATTCATACAAACAGCCACCCACACAGCTATTCATCCCGCTGCCTTTTCACCCACTCATCCCCTCAGCCAGCCCGCCAGCCGCCCGCCAGGCCTCCAGGCGACAAACAGGCAGCACAAGAGTGACGGCGCCCACACCTTAGACGCAAAATATTACTTCCTTTTAAGCCCAAGACGTAAACACATGAGGAGGAGGAAACATGGAAACATAGAAACATGGACGAGCAGGCAGCAAAAAGACTATTGGCTCATTGCGAGGCTGCCTGCTTTCAGTGATTTAATCAATCCGTCAGCCATAAATCAGTTCGTCGGCCATAGGGACGAGGAGGAGGAAGAAGAAGAAGAAGAAGAAGAAGAAGAAGAAGAAGAAGATGATGAAAAGATGGAGAAAGGGACAATGATGAAGGAACAACAGGAGGAGGAGGAGGAGGAGAGAAGGAGGAGGAGAAGGAGACGGAATACATAGGAATACATAGGAAGAACAGACACCAGAAGACCTATCGGTCTATGGCGAGGGTGTCTGTTTACTACCGCTACTACTAGTAATCTACGTGTGGTAGAATAGGACTGAAAAGATGAAGGCTCCTCCCCACCCACCTCTCCCTCCGGCAACGTGTCGGCAGGAAATAGTTAGAAGAGAACACCATGTACCTTTAAGGAAGAAAGGGACATGGACATTTTACAGTAAAGAGAGAAATAAGAGGAAATTACTACCCTTAACTTACACTACTGGTAACCTAAGCTATGGGGGAAAATGACTTCATTACATAAGAACATAAGAACATAGAAATACAGGGAGACTGGAAGAGGACGAGTGGCCTACACAGGGCAGCCCCAAAATCCCCCCTAATACCCACGATGGGTGAGGTGTAGTTTCAGGGGCACAGGTGGAGGCTTGATCCTCGTTTTACCGGCGGTACTAGGCACGCACCAGTAACCTGTCATCTTACTGCACCCACACCTCACTCCACCTGTCATGCGGACATTAACTGTTGCTTTACTCTATTGTTAACTTTCGCTACTTGCAATCTAGGTTGTGGTGGAGAATTATATGAATATAGGTTGAGGTCTTGCTGCAATCTGTCAGAAAACATGCGAAAAAGGGTCAGTATAATCTTATATCCCTGAAGTACTTATCCAAAGAAGACTTAAAACTATTGATACTCTGTGCGCTAACTACTGACGGTGGGAGTCTATTCCAGTGATCGACGACTCTGTTATTGAAAAAACTTCTGCGCACCAATGTGTTACATCGATTTCCCTTTAACTTCATATCGTTGCTGCGTGTTCTTGTGTTGGTGTCTCTCTGAAATAGACTATCTGGGTTAATGTTGTCGAATCCATTAAGGATTTTGAAAACTTCAATTAAGTCCCCTCTAATCCTTCGCTTTTTTAGGGAAAACATATCTAAACGCCTTAAACGCTCGTCATATGGTAAGTTTCAGAGTGCTGGAATTTGTTTGGTTGCTCGTCGCTGTATCTTTTCTAGCAAAACTTGATCTTTGATATAGTTCGGTGACCAGAACTGAAGGGCGTATTCTAGGTGTGGTCTTACAAATGCTAAATATAATCTCTTCATAAGTTCGGGTGATTTATAATCAAAGTTTCTTGAGATTAATCCCAACATCATATTGGCTTTTTTACTCGCTACAGAACGTTGATCACTCATTTTAAGAGTGTTACTGATAATGACACCAAGATCTTTTTCTTGTTTTACTTCGCAGAGCTCATGTCCTTGAATCTGATATTTAAAGTTAGGATTTTTTCACTCATTTGCATTACTTTACATTTATCTACGTTAAAACTCATTTGCCATTTTCGCTCCAGTCAGCAAGTCTTATTAAGTCTGATTGAATGTTCTCGCAACTTTGACTGTTCATTACCGTACCTCCTAATTTGGTGTCGTCGGCGAATTTGGCTACTTTTGATAGGATATCAGTTTCTAAGTCGTTCACGTAAATTATGAATAGTGTTGGCCCCAGGACCGAACCTTGGGGCACGCCACTGGTGACGGGTTGCCAGTCCGATGCTTCACCATTAAGAACTACACGTTGTTCTCTGTCGGTGAGCCAGTCATGAATCCACCCACATAGATGGTCGTTAATACCATGGGAACGCAGTTTTGAGATAAGCCTAAAGTGAGGAACTTTATCAAACGCTTTCTGAAAATCTAGGTAAATTACATCATATGGGCTTCGGGCGTCCCACAGGAGGAGGAGGAGAAGGAGACGGAGAAGGAGACAAAAATAGAGAATAGCGGGGTGAGGAAAAGGAAGAGGGGTGACAGATGGAGGAGCAGCAGGAGGAAGCGGAGCAGGAAGAGATGAAAAAAGAGGTACACGCGGAAAAGGAAGGAGGAAGGAAAATAGGAGAAACGAGTAAAAGAGGAACAAGAAGAGCAGAAGGCGGAAGAAGAGGGAGGTAGAAGATAAAAGAGAGAGGGAAGAGGTAAGAGGAAAGGGTGGAGAAGCAAGAGGAGGAGCTGAAAGGGGGGGCAGTGATGGTGTTGGAGGAGAGACAGCATGACGTGCGGGTGGGGAGGGGGTGGTTATGGTGGTGGTAAGGGGGTGGCGATGGTGGTAGTGGTGGTGATGCAGATGAATGTGGTGTTTGCACAACAATAGGATGACGAGGAGGAGAAGGAGGAGGAGGAGGAGGAGCTTGCCATGAGTGAAAGTGGAGGTAATGGACGAGAGAGAGAAAAAATCTTTATTTTTCCACGTGGCTTTTTTTGCGAAACGTTTTCAGACTTGTTTTGATGTTTTCGGTGCGCGCGCTCTCTCTCTCTCTCTCTCTCTCTCTCTCTCGCTCTCTCTCTCTCTCCCTTGTCCTTCTTATTAATTGCCTATTTGCCCTTTCCTCTTACTCATCTTCCTCCTCTTTCCCATTCTTCCTCTTTTCAATGGCTCTCTCTTCCCTCTTATTTCTCCTCTTCCTCTCTTCTCTCCCTTCTCTTCACCCTCGTAGTAAGTTATCGACTCTCCCTTTCAATTTTTCTCTTCTCATTTTTTTTTTCAATTACTCCATAGTTCATGTCTTGACTTTCCTTAACCAACACCTCCTCCTCCTCTTCTTCCTCCTACAAGCCTTTTCTTCCTCTCTTCTCTTTCAGCGATTAACAGATTTTCTTTTTTTATTATTCCCCCTTCCTTCCCTTTTTTCTTTCATCATGTCTTCCTTCCTGGCCTACTTCCTTCCTTCCTTCCTTCCTTCCTATCTTCTTTCCTTCCTTCCTTCCCTCTTCTCCCTCTTCTGAATTTCACTTACCTTACTACTCTATTTTATCTGCTGTTTTCCTTCTTTCTTCTTCCTATTCATCTTTGTTCGTCCTCTTCCTATAACTATTATGTCTCCTCCTCGTCCTCGTCATCCTTCTCTTCTCAGGCAAGTCCTCACGCGGGTCACCAATTCGCAACACGACTGGCGGGACCGTTAATGAGACTAAGGGTTAGACTCCCCCACGACATACGACCTCGAAGCCTCGGGATAATTGAAGGGTATTTGGGACGTATTATGTGTGTGTGTGTGTGTGTGTGTGTGTGTGTGTGTGTGTGTGTGTGTGTGTGTGGCTGTGGTTGAGGGTGTGGGTGTGGATGTTGGTGTTTCTGTGTTGCATTTGATGAGTGTGTAAGAATTGAATAAGAGGTGGAAGGATGTTGATACTGTATTTCCCGTTTCTTTTTATTCATCTTGCTTATCTTCTGAATTTGCAATGCTCTTCCTCTTTTCTTCCTCACCCACCTCGACCTCCGCTGAAAGTTAACTCTTTCCTCTTTTTTCGTTCCCCCTTTTCTAACTGTTAACTGTACTTCCCTTCTTCTTCCTCATCCTACTCTACTTCTCTAACTGTTTAATGTTCATCCTCTTTCCTCCCTCTTTTTCTTCGCATTTAATTAATTTTCATCCCTTTTCTTCACATAATGAAAATTTCTCTCCACTTTCTTTTGTTTCCCTTATTGTCCATCTCTCACCACCCCGGTTGTCTCTCTTCTCCCTTTATGCCCCGTTAAGAATATCGGCTAAGAAATATTACGCCAGGCCCATCCTCTCATCCGTGACTTGCTAGATCGCCTCCAGAGACGGCTTCAACCTCTCCAGTGGCTCACTAACAACTCTTCGGGCATCTCCATTCCTGTGGCCAGGACCATATATATTACTTTCATTCGCTCTGTTGTTGATTACCTCCCCCCTGCCTTGATACAACTTCCCCGAACTACTTTAGAGCCCTTGGAAAAATTTCAGAACAGAGCGATGAGAGTCATTCTTGGGTGTCCCATGTCTACCAGAATTGTAAATATGCAATGCGAGCTACGTTTTCCACCCTTGGTCGAGAGAATTTATTATAATGTCACTCGCCTCACTGTTAAGTGCCTCCATTTCCCACATCTCTCGCCCCACTACTCTCAGCTGATCAGGATGTCGCTTGGACGCGCTCGACCTGTTCCTCCTATATTGCCCGCTGGTCGCGCTCTTATTCGGTCTGTCTCTTCCTTGATGTGCAGTCTTGATTTGGATATTCCTGCTG
This sequence comes from Eriocheir sinensis, assembly GCF_024679095.1. Taxonomy (NCBI): domain Eukaryota; kingdom Metazoa; phylum Arthropoda; class Malacostraca; order Decapoda; family Varunidae; genus Eriocheir; species Eriocheir sinensis. The sequence continues at coordinate 381,261 of NW_026111633.1, forward strand.
CTGACGTGCCCCCAGGCCCTCCCCCGTGGTTGTTGCCAACGCCAGAGGTAAGCCTGACTCCTGCATCCAAGTCTGACCCGCCTCCTTTACAGCTGCAGTTGGCCCTGGAACACGTAGCAACAGTGACGTCCTCCATCACAGCTCCACACTGCCTCTACACTGACGGGTCACTGCAACCGGACGGTGCGGCTGGTTGCGCAGTCTTCTCGCCTGACTTGGAGCCTCCTCCTGGGGGTTGGGTTGGCCGTCGCCTCCGTGACCACTCCAGCTCCACATTGTGTAAGCTATATTAGATGCCGTCAGCCTCGTTTGTCAAAGGGGAGTAAATGCTGCCATTATTTGTGATTCTAAGCCTGCCCTTCAGTCCCTGTCTGCTGTTCAGCCCACCCACCCTCAAGCCGTTCAACAGATCCTGTTCTTTCTATCTTTAATGAATGATCGTCAGTTGTGTGTCACATTTTTATGGGTGCCATCTCATGTGGGTCTATATCACAATGCCACAGCTGACCGCCTAGCGAAGGAAGCCTGCCGTCTGCCTCCATGTGGTGATGGACGCCCCCTCTCCCTGCCCTGTCATCTCTCCAGAGTCCGCTCCGCCGCCTTCCTTCCTGCACGGCGTCATAGAGATGCAGAGAGGCCACACAGCGTCACCATCAACCACTACGACTCTGTCTGCCGCCACAAATACTCCTACCGACGCCGGGGCCTCATGGTTCGGAGACATAATGTTTTCTCCGTACGTCTGCGGCTGGGCTATCGTCCACCGTGGCAGGTCGCCGGGGTGGAGGGGGAGCCTGTATTTACGGAATGTCGCCTGTGCCTCTCACCGATGTCGAACACCATCGAATATTACTGCCTGGCCTGCCCCACTGTTCGTGGTTTGCTACCCCAGGTTGGATGCTGTTTGCCTCCACCTCCTGAACCACGACTTCCTCGACGCAATCCTGGTGCGCCACCCTCGTTTTGGTGGATTCTCCTAATGTTATGTGCCCTACGTGGCACTAGTCTCTCTAATTTGTTCTGACTTATCTGTATATTACATCAACTTGCTTCCTGTTTTAGTGTGTGTGTGTGTGTGTGTGTGTGTGTGTGTGTGTGTGTGTCCATTGTCTATAGTTAAACCTGATGCATTTGCTAAAAATTGTTTTGTCTGACGCTATTGCGCAATAAATTTATCAAACAACAACAACAACAGCCTTGTTATCACTTATAATCTATCCCTCCCAACGTAGCTCCTGTCGCCTACCAAGTCCACCGTCCCTTGCTCCTTCACTCCTCCCCTTCCCAACACCCTCCTGCTTTTCACCCCGAGGCCCCGCTCTGCCTCCTCCTGTAGCAACATTTATCATATTATTGCGTCAGTGGGAGAGTTCTGCCGTTTTCAGATTCACCATCAGGTAGAAGGTGGTCACGGCAATTCTTTGATTGTTATCATAGGCGATGATAATGTTATAATGGTTGTTATCCTGGCCATCGGAAAATATCATATGGTTCGTGAGGGTTGTCGAGTCACGATTACGAAGCATGTGTTTCATGTGAATAAAATACGAATATATTGTGGAATATAAGTCATTTTCTTGATATAGTCACCAAACGCTTTTGCACTGTCAGGCGGGACATGGTTTACACACCACCGACGACCCTACACAGAAGTAGCAATAATAATCGCGTTCGATTCGTCCCAGCGACTGATCGAAGCAAACCTGGTGAAGCTTCACACTCATCAGTGGCACCATGTCCAGAGAGCACCACACCTCCGCGCGGGTGGCTCAGGTGTTTCTGTTTCATGTGTCCGCCACTGTGCATTGGATTGGACCGTGTGCATATGTTTTTTTTTTGTGTGTGTGTGTGTTCATTTCATCAGACGATCTTCCGTTTTGTATTATACTGTGAGGTAGTAGTAGTAGTAGTAGTAGTAGTAGTAGTAGTATCTGTAGTGACAGTAATAGTGGTAGTGATAATGATGGTGATGGTGGTGGTGGGTGGGTTGGTGTAGGTGATAATGATGGCGATGGTGGTGGTGGGTGGGTTGGTGTAGGTGATAATGATGGTGGTGGTGGGTGGGTTGGTGTAGGTGATAATGATGGTGGTGGTGGGTGGGTTGGTGTAGGTGATAATGATGGTGATGGTGGTGGTGGGTGGGTTGGTGTAGGTGATAATGATGGTGATGGTGGTGGTGGGTGGGTTGGTGTAGGGGATAATGGTGGTGATGGTGGTGGTGGGTGGGTTGGTGTAGGTGATAATGATGGTGATGGTGGTGGTGGGTGGGTTGGTGTAGGTGATAATGATGGTGATGGTGGTGGTGGGTGGGTTGGTGTAGGTGATAATGGTGGTGATGGTGGTGGTGGGTGGGTTGGTGTAGGTGATAATGATGGTGATGGTGGTGGTGGGTGGGTTGGTGTAGGTGATAATGATGGTGATGGTGGTGGTGGGTGATAATGATGGTGATGACGATTATGATAGACGACAATATTATTAGAGGTGATGATGATACTGGTGGCGGTGGTGGTGGTGACAGGGGTCGTGATGGAGGTGGAGCAGAGATGGTGGTGGTGATACTGGTGGCGGTGGTGGTGGTGACAGGGGTCGTGATGGAGGTGGAGCAGAGATGGTGGTGGTGATACTGGTGGCGGTGGTGGTGGTGACAGGGGTCGTGATGGAGGTGGAGCAGAGATGGTGGTGGTGATACTGGTGGCGGTGGTGGTGGTGGTGACAGGGGTCGTGATGGAGGTGGAGCAGAGATGGTGGTGGTGATACTGGTGGCGGTGGTGGTGGTGGTGACAGGGGTCGTGATGGAGGTGGAGCAGAGATGGTGGTGGTGATAATTATGATAATGGTGGGGTGATACAAATGGTAATTATATTTATAATGATAATGAGATAGATAACGTCGATGGAGGTATGCAAAGTGAAGAAAAATGGTGATGAAAGGAATTTAGGTGATGATATTTGTGGTAGTGAATGGGGTACTGCTGAAAGTGGTGGTGGTTGTGCTGTAGTTATTGTTGATGGTTAAAATAGAGGTGGTGGTGATGATGAAAGTGAAGGTGGTGGTGGTGGTGGTGGTTGTGCTGTAGTTGTTGTTGATGGTGAAGATAGAGGTGGTGGTGATGATGAAAGTGAAGGTGGTGGTGGTGGTTGTGGTTGTGCTGTAGTTGTTGTTGATGGTGGAAGTAGAGGTGGTGGTGGTTGTGCTGTAGTTATTGTTGATGGTTAAAATAGAGGTGGTGGTGATGATGAAAGTGAAGGTGGTGGTGGTGGTGGTGGTGGTTGTGCTGTAGTTGTTGTTGATGGTGAAAATAGAGGTGGTGGTGATGATGAAAGTGAAGGTGGTGGTGGTGGTGGTGGTTGTGCTGTAGTTGTTGTTGATGGTGAAAATAGAGGTGGTGGTGATGATGAAAGTGAAGGTGGTGGTGGTGGTGGTGATGGTGGTTGTGCTGTAGTTGTTGTTGATGGTGGAAGTAGAGGTGGTGGTGATGATGAAAGTGAAGGTGGTGGTGGTGGTGATGGTTGTGCTGTAGTTATTGTTGATGGTGAAGATAGAGGTGGTGGTGATGATGAAAGTGAAGGTGGTGGTGGTGGTGGTGGTTGTGCTGTAGTTGTTGTTGATGGTGGAAGTAGAGGTGGTGGTGGTTGTGCTGTAGTTATTGTTGATGGTGAAGATAGAGGTGGTGGTGATGATGAAAGTGAAGGTGGTGGTGGTGGTGGTGGTGGTTGTGCTGTAGTTGTTGTTGATGGTGGAAGTAGAGGTGGTGGTGATGATGAAAGTGAAGGTGGTGGTGGTGGTGGTGATTTCAGAATGTTCCGGCGGCACATTCCAGCGGTGATCAATCAGGCAGAGCAGCGCAACACTCGCGTCGGGGAGAAGTGATGAAGCGACGGAAAGAAAAATATAAAGAAAAAAAATCACATTCCTATTTACAACAGCAGCCATTCCCGTGACAACCTTCAGCCCTCCTTTCCCATTTTCTTTTATTTTTCTTCCTCTTTTCTTCCTCTCCAATGCTTTTCACTATTTTTCTACCACCCATTCCTACATTTCTTTACTCTTCTCCCCTCTCCTCTTACTATCTTCTCCAGTGCTTCCTCTCTCCATTTTCCTCCTACCTTATTCGCTTCTTTCCTTCTGCACTTGTCTTCTTATTTATCTTTGTTTTCCTCTCGATTTTTCTTCTATCTCCTTCCCTTCTTTCGTTTTTCACCTGCCTTCTCTGACTATTCTTCCTTCTCCCCCTCTCTTCTTCTTCTCTAATGCTTTTCCTCTCCATTTCTCCTCATCTCATTTCTTTCCTTCCATCTGCACATTTATACTCTTCTACACCTCTGTTTTTTCTCCCCAATTGCCCCTCTCTCTCTCTCTCTCTCTCTCTCTCTCTCTCTCTCTCTCTCTCTCTCTCTCTCTCTCTTAAGAACATAAGAACGCAGGAGTCTACAAGAGGCCGGTAGGCCTGTACGAGGCAGCTCCTTTGACCCTAAGCTCCCGTGTATCTAACCCCACCTAATATCGCTGTCCATGAATTTATCTAGTCTATTTTTGAATGTGACAATTGTATTGGCACTCACCACATGACTGCTAAGCCTATTCCACTCATCCACCACCCTGTTAGTAAACCAATTTTTGCCTATGTCCCTGTTGAATCTGAATTTATCCAGTTTAAACCCATTACTTCGTGTCCTACCCGGTTCTCTTACCAACAAAACCTTATGAATGTCTCCCTTATTTAAGCCCTTCATCCATTTATAAACCTCGATTATGTCTCCACGTACCCTTCGCCTTTCTAGAGAATGCACGTTTAACTGTTTGAGTCTTCCCTCGTATGGCAAGTTTCTCAACCCCTGAATCATCTTAGTCATCCTCCTCTGCACCGATTCTAACATTTTGATATCCATTCTATAGTAAGGTGACCAGAACTGAACCGCATAGTCAAGATGAGGTCTAACTAATGCTAAATATAGTTTGAGGAAGACTTCGGGGCTTATGTTGCTTACGCTCCTTGAAATAAATCCCAGTACCCTATTAGCTTGATTTCTAGCTTGAATGCATTGTGCCCTTGGACGGAGATCAGAGCTCACTAAGACCCCTAAATCCCTCTCGCAACCAGACCTACTTATGAGAGTGTCTTTTAAGCAATAGTTATGTGAGGGGTTGTTCCTACCTACACTCAGAATACTGCACTTCCCTACATTGAACTTCATCTGCCATTTATCCGCCCAGTCATACAATCTGTTGAGTTCACCTTGGAGAATACTAGCGTCCTGATCCGACTCAATTACTCTACCGATCTTGGTATCATCTGCAAATTTACTAACATCACTACTAATTCCTATATCTAAGTCATTGATATAAATAATAAACAAAAGTGGACCTAATACCGAACCTTGTGGTACGCCACTCATAACACATCCCCAGTCAGATCTTTTACCATTGATTTGCACTCATTGCTTCCTATTGCTAAGCCGCGCCTTGACCCAGTTCAAATTACAGGCTCACGGAGTAGAGGGTAAAGTTTTGAACTGGGTCAAGGCGCGGCTGTTGCTTAAATTTTAAGCAACAGTCGTTGGTGAGGAACTTTGTCAAACGCTTGAGGAACTTTGTCAAACGCTTGGGAACTTTGTCAAACGGAGGAACTTTCTCTCTCTCTCTCTCTCTCTCTCTCCCTTCACATTTTCCAGTTTTTCTTCGTTTTCTGCTTTCTCTTCTCCTCCTCCTTATTTTATCTTCAATGTTCATCCTCATTTCTCCATCTCTCTTATTCCTCTCCTTCCCATCTCTCTCTCTCTCTCTCTCTCTCTCTCTCTCTCTCTCTCTCTCTCTCTCTCTCTCTCTCTCTCTCTCTCTCTCTCTCTCTCTCTCTCTCTCTCTCTCTCTCTCTCTCTCTCTCTCTCCTCTCTCTTGACGTCCTCCTCCTTCCTCTTCCTCTCTCTCTCTCTCTCTCTCTCTCTCTCTCTCTCTCTCTCTCTCTCTCTCTCTCTCTCTCTCTCTCTCTCTCTTTCTCTCTCTCTCTCTCTCTCTCTCTCTCTCTCTCTCGTCACAGTGCAAGATAGCTCCACCCCATAACTGACAACCTTTCTTTCATTTCTCCTCTCTCTCTCTCTCTCTCTCTTCCTCCCTCTTTCTCTTCTTCCTCCTCCCCCCTCTTCACATTCTTGTCCTCTTACTCATTCTCTTTTCTTTTTCTTCATTTCTCTTTTTTTATTGATTCTTCTTCCTTTTTTTCTTCTTTTCATATTTTCTTTTTGAGTTGTATTCCGTTTTTTTCTTTTTATTCGTATATTTTTATCATTCTTGTTCTCTTTCGCCTTTTTCTTTCGTCTTCCTTTCCTTCTTCTGCTCCTCCTCGTCATATCTTGAATGACGTTCCAATCCCTCAAGCTACCGCCCTATAGCTTTACTTTCCTGTCTATCTAAAGTTTTTGAATCAATCCTTAACCGTAAGATTCAAAAGCACCTTTTCACTTCTAACCTTCTATCTGATCGCCAGTATGGGTTCCGCAAGGGGCGTTCTACTGGTGATCTCCTTGCCTTCCTAAGTGACTCTTGGTCATCCTCTCTCAGCCGTTTTGGTGAAACCTTTGCTATCGCGCTGGACATATCGAAAGCTTTTGATAGGGTCTGGCACAAAGCTTTGCTTTCCAAACTACCCTCCTGCGGTTTCTATCCTTCTCTCTGTACCTTTATCTCCAGTTTCCTTTCTGACCGTTCTATTTCTGCTGTGGTAGACGGTCACTGTTCATCCCCTAAACCTATTAACAGTGGTGTCCCACAGGGTTCTGTCCTATCTTCCACTCTTTTTCTGTTGTTCATTGATGATCTTCTTTCCAAAACGAACTGTCCTATCCATTCCTACGCCGATGATTCCACTCTGCATTACTCAACCTCTTTTAATAGAAGACCCACCCTACAGGAACTTAACGACTCAAGGCTGGAGGCAACAGAACGCTTAGCCTCAGCCCTTACTATTATTTCCAATTGGGGCAAGAGGAACCTGGTGTCCTTCAACGCCTAAAAAACACAGTTTTTCCACCTATCCACTCGACACAATCTTCCAAACAACTATCTCCTATTCTTTGACAACACTCAGCTATCACCTTCCTCAACACTAAACATCCTCGGTCTATCCTTAACTCAAAATCTCAACTGGAAACTTCATATCTCATCTCTTACTAAATCAGCTTCCTCGAGGTTGGGCGTTCTGTACCGTCTCCGCCAGTTCTTCTCCCCCGCACAGTTGCTGTCCATTTACAGGGGCCTTGTCCGCCCTCGTATGGAGTATGCATCTCATGTGTGGGGGGGTCCACTCACACAGCTCTTCTTGACAGAGTGGAGTCAAAAGCTCTTCGTTTCATCAGCTCTCCTCTTCATACTGATAGACTCCTACCTCTCAAATTCCGCCGCCATGTTGCCTCTCTATCTTCTATCGATATTTTTATGCTGACTGCACTTCTGAACTTGCTAATTGCATGCCTCCCCTCCTCCCGCGGCCCCGCTGCACACGTGTTTCTACTCATGCTCATCCCTATACTGTCCAAACCCCTTATGCAAGAGTCAACCAGCATCTTCACTCTTTCAACCCTCACGCCGGTAAACTCTGGAACTATCTTCCTTCATCTGTATTTCCTCCTGCCTACGACTTGAACTCTTTCAAGAGGAGGGTATCTGGACACCTCTCCTCCCGAAATTGATCTTTCTTTCGGCCACCTCTTTTAATTCTTTTTGGGGAGCATAGAGTAGCGGTCTTTTTTATTATTGTTTTATTTTTTGTGTGCCCTTGAGCTGCCTCCTTTGCTGTATAAAAAAAAAAAGGAAGGAAGTTTATGTCAAAGTGACTGAACACAAGGCTTTCAAGTGTTTCAACTTTCTCCACAGGCAGCCATTGTACGGAGAACAGTGCCCGAGGAACGCGATAAACCCGGTAAAGAAGCATATTGATTCCCTATACACAATGAAAAAAAAAAGGCAAGAACGTTCTGTAGGCTAAAGCAGACAAATCTTTGTTGCAGAATGAAAAAAGAAAAAACGAATGAATGAATAAATAAAAATATGCTTAGTACACAAGAAAATTATATCACTTTTTCTTTACAGTGACAGCCACTCAAGGCCACAACGAAAGATAAGAAAAGGTCCACAAAACACTGCTCCGAGAAAAAAGAAAAAAAGAGAAGATTGAAAACGTGTTGTCGAGTCAGGATGGAGAATTGTCCTGATGCTCTCTCCTGACGGTGTTCAAGTCGCTGGAAGGAAGAAATGCGGGCGAGAACACTGAAGAAACAACAGCTGATATGAATCCACCGCTAAGCATAAGTACTTACAAAAAATAGCTAAATAAACGCCGTATGGTGAACTGAGTTAATAATAGGAGTAACCAATACGCTTTTATCACGACGATCCCAAACACAGACATAGGTGGAGGCGTTCGTCATCCTTTACCTGCAAACAGTCATTACATCGAGTGGACGCGTGCCTCTCCTTTCTGGTAACGCCGCGTGTGTGCCGCAATGATAAGTTTCACAAAAAAATGAAAATGAATACGACTGTCCAGCACATTCAACTACTTCCTAATTCGTTCCATGCACCTTCAGACCAATAAAACAAGTCACGTAACTCTGATTAGCATGCCGCAAATCATCAGTGAGGTACGGGGCTGTGAAAGAGGTAAGCGTAATAAAGTCTTTAAAAAATGTCTAATAAAAAGAGCGCCAAATCAACATATATGATTACGATATGATATGATAGTGATGTTTTATTTAGTTGCAATGATTGTCCAGCAGAGTATAATTATAACCCACGCATTTTTTTCATACAAATACAGACTACATAAACGAGTCATTCAGTAATAAACAGCAAATCATCAACTGTAAAATGAGTTGTCTTGTTGATCGAAATTGTAAAATGATAGGAAATCATATTTAAAATAAATAATAATAGTAATAATGAGCAGATATCAAGAACAAGGCAGGGTAATGATTAATGAGAGTCGTGCATGCCTCCCCCCATCCCGCGGCCTCGCCACACACGACTTTCTACTCTTTCTGTCCAAATTCCTTACGCACGAGTTAACCAGCATCTTCACTCTTTCATCCCTCACGCTGGTAAACTCTGGACCACTCTTCTTTCATCTGTATTTCCTCCTGCCTACGACTTGAACTCTTTCAAGAGGAGGGTATCAGGACACCTCTCCTCCCGAAATTGACCTTTCTTTCGGCCACTCTAACTCTTCTTAGGATCAGTGAGTAGCGGGCTTTTTTTTCATTGATTGTTTCCTTTTTTTTTTATGCCCTTGAATTGACTCCTTTGCTGTAAAAAAAAAAAAAAAAATCAGCTTCCGAAGTTTAATAATCCCCGAAAACGGAAAAGTGAAACTGTACAACAAAGGAATATGAAAGGAATTGAATAAAAGTGAAAACAGGAATTGAAATTGTGGAAGCCAGCGCCGCTCCCTCCCGCCGTGTGCCGCGCGACCGGGGTGACAAACAGGCGGCGCTTTTCACCGCGCCGCGCTGAGTGGCTCAGGAAGGGACGGAGCCACGGAAGACACGAGACGCTTGTGTGGCGCGTCGCCTGGTGCTCGGAACGCTTCGTAATAATGATGCTCGCTAAGTTATCATGCCCACCTGTTACACCTTTTTTTTTCTCTTTCTTTCTTTTTTCTTTCATTCTGTCTTTCTCTCTCCATCAGTTTATCTCCGTTTACCTTCTCATTCTTCTAGTCAGTGTGAGTGAACGTTTCATATTTTATTTATTTATTTATTCTCCGTCCATCAATTTCACTCCTTTTATCTCCTCATTTATCTTGTGTGTGTGTGTGTGTGTGTGTGTGTGTGTGTGTGTGTGTGTGTGTGTCCCCAGGCTCCTCCTAAATCCCAGTAATCAATTCAATTCCATTTTCTTTCTTTCTTTCTTCTCTCTCTCTCTCTCTCTCTCTCTCTCTCTCTCTCTCTCTCTCTCTCTCTCCCATCGTCACCGCCTCGTTGTATCGCCAAACGGAACGATCACCGCCGCTGTGGCGAGATATTGTGACCGATTAAGGCTCGCCGAAATATTTTGACCGATTCGCGAGACTCGTTTCTTGTCGCCTGCCAGGCGCACGACGCACTCCCCCTCAGCCGCTCACCGCCGAGTAATCATCTCATCTCAGTTGCTTACTAGATAGAGAGAAGGAAGGGTGATTATCGCTGACTTCGCTCTGACTAGTGAATGGACTTTCTTCCGCAAACTTGCGGTACAGACCACCTCAGATCTCAACAGCATGGAGAAGGACACCTTTGAGGCGTACGTATTTATAATGGTATCCATTTACATTCAGCTGGTAAGTAAAAGATAACTTTGTAGAATGTAAACAAGGTGACGCCAGGCGAGACGCGTGTACAAAAAGGACCATAATATTAACACTTTCCTTCTCTGTGGACCCCGAAGTGTAAATTACCGTAAACCTAATCCAATGTCAGGTCGTCCCGCGTGAGAGTGAGGGAGTGAAGCCGTGAGAGCACCCCAGGGGAGGAGAAAAGGAGAGGCCTTGAGCCTTAGAGGGAAGGGATGAAAATGTGCCGCGGCGATGTGGGCGCCAGCGAGGAGCTGCTGCTGGCCATGAAGTACAATGATGTCTTCAAGATAGCAAGGCGCCTCTCCTCTCTCTAACTCTAACTAACGTGTGATACTCCATTAACTAACCTTACCTGTGTGTCATGACTGTAGCAGTGAGTTGAGGGTGTACATTGTAACGGAAGGAAGTAAATAAACGAAGAAAGTGAGTAGACGAATAGTGGAAAGGATAAACAAAATAAACGAAATAGTAACAGGCCTGTCTCCACCCCGGTCAGCCCCAAGGATGAAAGGTCAGCCTTTCGTCGCACCTTGGTGAGCCTAGCCCACCGGTAAGTCCCAGCCATGACTGGTAGGGAAAAGGGTCGTGGTGTACGCAGTACATCTACCTCAGATCCTTGTTTGAGTGAAGCGATTAATACCAGTAAATTTGTTCCATCAGTTTACCCTTGTGGCACTTGTGGGATTGCCATTGGGGACGAAGACTCACTGGAGTGTGAGCATTGCTCTGTATGGACCCATGGTGCTCAGGACTTCCCTACAAAGCCTTCAATAATGTTGTTGATTATTCTGATCATGGCCTATGTTATGTTTGCACTTCCTGTTGCCGATGCCTAAATCGTAATAATAGTTAGTCTTCCAACAGCAAGGATATATCTCAACTCTTTAAGACAGTAAAGGGTCTTGCCAGTGCTGTTGCCAACTTAACTGAAGAAATAAGCAATTTAAAAGCTAACCATGCCAGCGCTGTTGCCAACCCAACTGTAGAAATAAGCAATTCAAAAACTAACCACCAGAATCTTCTCACCACTCTTGACCACTCCTCACTACCCTCTACAGCTGAAATTCACACCTTCTTACATGAAGAAGCCTTGAAATTAGGAAGAGAGAAAAGTGCTGATTCTGTAATTATAAGAGGTTTAGGATCAGATGTTGATACCCTTCCTCAGAAATTTAATGATGTTACCACCTTTTTTCTAGATAGTAATACGTCCATCACCCTCGACGAGGTGGTGCCTATCAAGTCAGACCTATTACGGGCCAAGATTAAAGACACTACCTCATTACGATCGGACAATTTACAGTTTCACCCAACCAACGATTTTCTTACGTGGTTCATGTTTTTCTGGTGATAGATGTAGTGAATTGCATGATTTTGTACCTCATTTCTGTCGCAAACGTCTACTTTTCGAGTTATACCTCTTTTCAAGTTATGCCTATCCCCTTCCCTAAACGATCTTGGGGGACCTGTGGTATACTTCACGGTGGTGTCGGCACTGGTGCCCCTTTACCGAATGTTGATGGGACAGGGACTCTGGTCCCTACTCATTAACATCTAACCATGCAACACCTTTCTTCCCTATCTCTACAGGATACAGTCTATTGTACATAGCTCTCTCTAACTTGAATTGTTTATCTAATAAGGTTGATTACCTTGTGTCAAAAAAAAATTGTTTTGAGCATGAATTTTCAATTTTCTGTTACTGAATCTTGGCTTAACCCTGTTACTCAAGATTCAGTTGTTAATATTAATGGGTATTCAATATTTCATAATGATTTTGCTTCTCTTATTCCTAAGTTTGGTGTTTGTAAATATATCAATAATAATATCAAGGCAGTTGTTCACAATGATCCAGAGCCATTCCCTAATACTTAGACCATATTTCTCCCCACATTTAACCTATATATATTAACTGTTTATCGTCCCCCCCCTCTTACACTCATGACACATACCGGGTATGTAGCACTTATTAATTATATGTATAACATTAGCCTGGGTAAGGAACTTCTTTTGATGGGAGATTTTAACCTACCTTCCATCTCTTGGAATGATGCCGTTCCTGACCTTAACATTAGTGAAACTGACGCCATGTTCTGGGCCTTTTTCCTAACTCTTGGTGCTCATCAGTTAGTTTTAGAACCCACCTTTACAACCTCAGGCAATTTACTAGATCTCATCCTTTCTTCTGAATATGACATAATCCAAGACGTCAGCACTTATCCCCCATTTCCCCGCTGTGGTCATTGTGTTGTCAAAGCCTTATTACTATTCCAAGGCAATACCCTCCATGACAGAGCTAGGCCTCCCTTGTTGAACTGGGCTCGAAGTAAATACGACAAGATTCGTAATGCCCTGTGTTGTGTCGCTTGGAACTTTGAACTTATGCACTTTGATGTTGACATGACAGTGCCATTAATTTTGTAACATACTCTTTAAACAAGCTTGTTAATATGTATGTTCCTAAAAAGAAACCTTCAAGTAAGATTGTCCCTTGGGAAAAGCATATCCCTCGTAACATAACCAAACAGTGCAGTAAACGGATCTTTTCCGTTTGGCGTACAGCGCTAAAATTAATTTTAATATAGATTTTCTTATGTATTTTTGTCCGTAGAATCCGAATATGACAACCGTTTTATGGAGAAACGAACAGTTTTTAAGTTATTTTCCGCCGCAGCCTCAAAATAGCTCGCAGAGGGCTTAGGGTCGGGGAGCATATTTAAACTACTCCAACCGAACTTTACGATTTACTAACGGGGCTGCGCCCCTCGACCCCTTTAATAACCAGGGGGGGCTACGCCCCTCCCTGGACCCCCCCCTCATGTATATGTGACTTATTTCAGCGAGGAGGTATTTCTCGCAACACCCGCTGCAGCCTCGCCGCGGCCAGCACCGAGGCGATGCGCTTTCGTAAACATTAGCCCATATTTTCAAGAGTAAAAAAAAAAGTCCTTGAATTGGATTTTCAAAGCGTTTCCATGACTGCTGAAGGTTTGCAAACGGAATACTGAATATTACGACTTTTTAAAGTTTGAATTCCTTCAGTAATAGATAGGAAGAAAATAACTTTAAAGGCAAATAACTCAAAAACTGTTAATTTCTCCAAAAAAATAATGTGATATTCTGATTCTACGGACAAAAATACATAGAAAAATCTATATTAAAATTACTTTTAGCGCTGTACGCCAAACGGAAAAGACCCCAGTAAACTCTGGAATGAGTATAAATTACTTAGACAAACTAATGGCAGACTACACCACCTAGCTCTTCAAAAACTACTATTCAAAGCTATTGAAATCAATGCACAACTAAAGAATCTAGTTCTCCAGTCCAAAATTAATTATGAATCTAACCTAATTGAACAATGCTATACTAAGCCTAAACTCTTCCATTCCTGTATAAAAAAAAAAAATAGAAAAATGATCTTCCTAAAGTTGGTCCTCTCATGAACAATGGCATCCTCACTGACACCCTGAACTTAAAGTCTGAACTGTTTGTAAATGCTTTCTCATCAGTCTTCATTGATGAGACTCCGTCAAATATTTACTCTCATCAGGTCTATCGTGGCACTCTTTCCTCTGTCCTGTTCTCTCCTAGAGATGTAGAACTCCAATTGAGGGGCCCTAAAAGTAGATAGCGTAATGGGGCCTGACCGTCTTCATCCTAGAGTTTTAAAGGAATGTGCCTCTAAGCTAGTCTACCCTTTCTCTTACCTCTTTAATCTATCCATGCCCTCTGGTACTCTACCACAATTATGGAAATTGTCTCATGTGTCTCCCATCTATAAGAAAGGGTCTTGCAGTGATTCCTTAAACTATAGACCAATTAGTCTCATCCCCATTCCATGCAAGAGGAGAGAGAGAGAGGGAGATGCATCTTGTAAATTAGCTATATATAATGTCTACATTTTTTTTCTTTCTTTTTATTGCAGGTTTTTCACAGCAACTCGGGGTTAGGGTTATGTCAGGTTAGTTAGGATAGATATGGTCAGATTAGGTTTAGTTGCAGGACAAGTGTATTTTTCTGGCAAACTAATATATACTTTCTGAGGCACTGTAGGTGGCCAGTGGCAAAAGCTGGGGATTTGGAACAAAAAAGATTAATTCAAAACATCAAAAGATACAAGTAAACATTTTCATCCATTATTATTGGTGGGGAGTACCGTGAATATTCACCAAAATTCATGCGAATAAAGAAGGGAATTGTGTTCAATAAAATTTCCCTCTAAAGTATTGTCACTGAAATTTTTTGTCATCTGCACAGATTTCAGTTTTATTCTCTCTCTTAACCTTTGTATTGAATATGAAAATGTTTATATTACTATGTATTGTTTCAGAAAAGACACACCACTTGTCATTATTTTCTCAGTGTCTGTCCAGTTGACATGCAACTTTACTTGACTGGTTGCAGTGAAGCATAATATTGACAATTAAAATTCATCATCAGGTTCAACTATACTGTTGAGGAGTACGAGTTGGCCTGCAGACAGAGGCTTGCAGAAGACAACATCCTGTATGAGCGACTCAACATCTACGTGAGGACCAGAAAGCATGCCTCTGGTAAGGGTGCTGAGCAGCGGAAAGTTTTGCGATGGGCATGTCACTTCCAGTGGGATGAACAAGGCAAGTAATCGTTTTTGATTGATCATCTGTTTGCAAGTCTGCTGTTATCTGGAATAAATAAAAGCCAAGATTTGAAGTTAAAGTGGTTATGTGTTGAAGAATGTACACTTTGTGGCATTTTGTGTCATGATTTTCTCGTCAGCTTAATGATTATTTATTTTGATAATTTGGTTAGTAGAGGAAAGGAGAAGGATTGATTTCATTGTTGTAGTATAAGATATGCAATGGTATACTGATTAGCAATAGAGAGATCCCACTTTTCCTCTCTATGTAGGAGAGAGATAGACTGCTTCTCTTATGCCAATGTCCCTACCCGCTGCTCATTAGGGGCAAGGGCCAGCTCATTGTCAGAGGTTGTGTCCCAGCCACCTGGAGGAGTTAAATTTAATACAACTTTGAGTGACAGGTTTTCTATAGCACAGGTGCAGAGTTCACAAGCAAAGATGAGTGCCAAAGCAAGTTGCAGCTGTGGTTTAAAATCTGTTGTCATTGTTGTGGATTGGCCTTGTATGGAAGCTCGTTGCATATCTCATACTGTAATTATTATTATGCCTTTATAAACATATCAAATGCTGTACAGACTTGACCATGATGGGAAGCATCGGAAGCTCGTGGTGAGGTCTTTTGAGGAGCTTGCTGCTGTATTACATCATCATCACAACACACCAGTCCACAGGAGGCATAGTGGCTGTGGTGCCACTTGGGACACCTCCAAGTGGCACTACAGCAAGCTCTCAAAAGATCTCACCATGAGCTTCCGATGCTTCCTATGGCAATCTTGAACATGTAATGATACCATGTAATTATTGTAGTTTTGTGTTTGACTAACCTGTGTATAGTTTGTATTGATGTGTAATTACAATAATGCCTCAAAGGTGATTATTTTTTTTCCCAGGCAATCAATATATGATCGAAGTTAGTCATATCTTACTCTTGCCAGAAGGGTTCAGGGTAGGAGAGGAAGACTTTATTTCGAATTTAGAATTTTCAATGAACCGTCTTTCAGACAATTATTGGACCACACAGATGGACTGCTGCCCTCCAGCATTCAGAGACCTGTGCAGCCATCAGCTGACACCTCACAGTCAAGAGTCACTTATTGAACACTATTGGATTTTTTTTTCTGACTCAGTAATTTGTTGTGCTAAGTTTCTGAGCTTGAATGTAACTAAGGGAAGCAAACCAGTGAGTGATATGGTTTAAAGTTTGACATACTTGATACCCAGGTATTGCTCACGCCCAACTTCTCAGAAAAGAAAGTATGCCGTTAAAATTCCTCTGTATATGTGCTAGATTTTTT
>NW_026111633.1:400000-440000 GCF_024679095.1 Eriocheir sinensis
GCGCTCCCGCTTGTACCTCGCGCCCTTCCAGAAGAAATCACAAGACCATTCTACCAGCTGTCACATGTACGAACCAGACGCTGTTTCCTGGTATGGGCAAACTAACTACTAGAGTCAATTTAGTTGGAGACAGTGTGGTGAGAGGCCAACTTACGGAGTTTTGTGGTCGGAATACGTTGACACGGCAGCGTTTCTGTATCCCCGGAGCCAAACTGGACGATATTGAATCAGCTGTCGATGCAGTTTCAGTAAATGCGAAGGACGACACAGTGTATCTGATCCATGCGGGAACCAACGACCTTCAGTCAACTCAAATTCAGGACCTGTTAGCAAAATACCGTCAAGTCATTCGGAAATACAAGACCAAGTCCCCTCACATCATCGTCTCTGGAATTCTACCGAGAGTCAATACGTTCGCCGGATACAACAACAGTAAAGCGTACGGCGTCAACACTAGTCTAAAGCAGTTATGTAACGATGAAGGCGTAGGGTTCACGAACGCATGGCATCACTTCAACCAGCGCCCAGATTTGTTTTGGGAGGACGGACTCCACTTGAACGAGGTTGGTTCGGCGCGGCTAGGAAGGCTCCTGAACGATGCAGTTGAAAGCTTCTCGAAAAGCTATTCAAAAAACTGGAGGCGAGGGCAAGGCAAAGGCAACCCTTGATCAACCGAACCGTAGCGTCGATGCGGCTTGCAAGAAACTGTGTAACCAACGACGCCTCCGACAAGCGAACTCATTCAACACGACGCGGCCAAACCAGTAGTCACATTTCCATTTTGTACACAAATGCACGCAGTCTATTACCCAAAAAGGACGAAATTAGGGCGTATATTGCAACTGAGAAACCAGATGTGGTAGCCATCACAGAGACTTGGGCCAACTCTGCACATCTAGTATCTGAACTGTCATTTCCCGGGTACGAAAGCTTCCAAAAATCGAATGCACAAGAAAGGAGGAGGAGTAATTTGCTACGTAAAAGTACGCTCCCTGCCATAAAAATAGACAAACAGGACGCAGAGAATTACGACTCCGTCTATGTGGAAATAACTGCGAATAATAAGAAACTAACACTTGCGACCGTATACAGGCCTCCAAAACAACAGGCAGCCGACGACACTGCCCTGTACGAAGAGCTTCACTCTTTAACACAAAGTAAACAAGCAATAATAATTGGGGACTTTAATTGCCCTAACATTGACTGGGGACAATTGACTGGAGATCAAGAGGGTAACAGGCTTATAGAAATGGTGGAGGATTCGTTCCTCACTCAAGTTGTAACTCAACCAACAAGAGAAAACAATCTGCTGGATCTGGTATTAGTAAGCGACCCTGACCTCATTCGCGACTGTGAAGTTGGTGAAAAATTAACGGTTGCGATCACCACTTAATCCGTTTCAATGTCAACAGAAGTCACAAACTCGTAGACAATCCGTCAGTGATACCAGACTACAAAAAGCAAATTTCAACCTAGCCCGTGAGCTGCTTCCTCTGCGACCTGGGACCAACTTCACCTAACCGACAATACAATCGACAACGTGTCGAACAACTTCAAAGATAAGCTTTTGGGAGTAGAAAAGGCTACAGTGCCGACGAAACCCAGGCGAGTAAATGGTGCCGTAGATCCACCGTGGATGACCA
Source organism: Eriocheir sinensis (assembly GCF_024679095.1). Taxonomy (NCBI): domain Eukaryota; kingdom Metazoa; phylum Arthropoda; class Malacostraca; order Decapoda; family Varunidae; genus Eriocheir; species Eriocheir sinensis. The sequence continues at coordinate 401,644 of NW_026111633.1, forward strand.
GAGAAATAAAAACGGCCGTAAAATTAAAAAAAAGGAATTATAACCTAATGAAAGAGAATGACACGGCCGAAGCCCGTACTCAGTACCACAACAGCCTCAGAGCTTGTCGCACCCTTATTCGGAGTAGTAAACGCAACTACGAAAAACAAATAGCGCGTGACATCAAGACAAACTCAAAAAAATTCTTCACATACATCAGATCGAAAAAGAAAGTAAAATCCAATATTGGTCCCCTGACAGACGAGACTGGAGCTGCAACTCAGGACAGTAAACAGATGGCCAGAATCCTCAACAGTAACTTCGCATCCGTATTCACAGTCGAGAACATCGAAACCATGCCCGAGAACCCTGACCTGCCGAGGGAATCACGCCCTGAAAATTGACTCAATATGCGACCAAGAAGTGAAAGAGTATTTGGATAAACTCGACACGAACAAGTCAACAGGACCTGACGGTTTGTCCCCGCGGTTATTAAAAGAGCTTAAACAACAAATACTTCAGCCACTCACTAACATATTCAACCAGTCTGTTCAATTGAAAAAGGTCCCGGAAGACTGGAAGATGGCGAACGTAACACCAATTTTCAAAAAAGGAGACAAAAGCGTTGCATTAAACTACAGGCCCATAAGTTTGACATCAGTGGCAGGAAAAATACTCGAAAAGATTATTAGAGACAAACTTGTTAAGTTTCTAGAAGACAATAATGTAATCTCCGACACCCAGCATGGCTTCAGAAACAAGCGCTCCTGCCTAACGAATTTATTAGACTTCTTCCAAGGTATATATAAGAACTGGGATGCCCACATCCCCAGTGATGTTATATACCTGGACTTTCAGAAAGCCTTCGACAAGGTACCGCACGAGCGACTCCTTAAGAAACTGCACTCGGCGGGCATTGGAGCCAATCTGATCGCGTGGATAAGAGATTGGCTCACCGACAGAAAACAACGAGTACTACTCAACGGACAGCCTTCCGATTGGCTTCCAGTCACTAGTGGAGTGCCTCAAGGGTCAGTGCTGGGACCCATTCTCTTCATCATATATATCAACGACCTCGAATCAGGACTGAAATCCACAATATCGAAATTTGCTGATGACACTAAGGTGGGGGGAAAGGCCTCACAAAGACCGACTGCGAAATCATTCAGAAAGACCTCAATCACATTATCGAATGGTCGGAAAATGGCAAATGTCCTTTAATGTTGACAAATGCAAAGTCATGCACATTGGGTCCAGAAATAGTAACCACACATACATCATGAATGGGAGACCTCTGCAAGCGATGCAGGAGGAAAGGATCTTGAGTCACTATCAGCAGTGACCTGAAACACGCGAATCACTGTAAAAAAGCATACAACAAAGCCAACACTATGCTCGGGTTCATAGCGAGGAACTTCGAGTGTAAAACGCCAGACGTGATGCTATCCTTGTATAATTCCATGGTAAGACCGCACCTCGAGTATGCAGTACAGTTCTGGTCTCCTAATTACAGAAAGGACATTGATTTACTGGAAAGGATTCAACGACGCGCCACGAAAATGATACCAACCTTAAGGGCTCAACCGTACGAGGAACGACTCAAGCGACTCAATCTCTTTACATTGGAGAAAAGACGCCTACGAGGAGATATGATTCAAGTCTTCAATTATCTAAAAATATTCAATAACGTCGATTACTCCAATTTCTTTGAATTGCAAACCAACCTAAGAACTAGAAATAACGGTTTACCCATTCAGTCTAGTCGATGTAACACAGACATCGGAAGGAGTTTCTTTTCAAACCGAGTCATCCGTCACTGGAACAATCTTCCTTCAGAAGTAGTAAATGCGAATACTATCAACTCCTTCAAATATAGAATCGACCGTCACTTCGCTGCGTCGGGAGTAAACTGAATATTGAGTTGCTTTCATCTGCTCCTCAATATCGAGGCGCTTTCATCTGCTCCTCAATGTCGAGGTGCTTTCATCTGCTCCCCAGGCCCCAGGCTGTCGAGCAGATTAAATCACCAAAGCGGGCAACCTCGTAATGAGCCAATAGGCTTTCTGTTGCCTGCGTTTCCATGTTTCCATGTTTCCCTTCCTTCCAATCTGTCCCTCTCTCCAATGTCTCTCTTACACCCTCTTTCACACTCCTCACAACCCTTCTCTCTCTCTCTCTCTCTCTCTCTCTCTCTCTCTCTCTCTCTCTCTCTCTCTCTCTCTCTCCACCAACCCTACCCTCGTTTTACACTCTCCAACTCTCCCTCTCTCCCCTCACTTCCTCCCTCCCTCCTTACCTCCCCCTTTTCCTCACCTCTCCTTATTCCTCCCTCCTCTCTCGTTCTCCTCCTTCCTTTTCTCCTCCTTCCTCGTTTCCTCCTCCTTCTCTCCCTTTTCTCTATTTTGACTTCTAATGCGATAAAGAGAATTGTAGAGAGAGAGAGAGAGAGAGAGAGAGAGAGAGAGAGAGAGAGAGAGAGAGAGAGAGAGAGAGAGAGAGAGAGAATGATTGGAGGGATCAGAAGGAAGGAGAGGAGGAAAGGGAGGGATCCATAGAAGTGGAGAGAGGCACTGAAGGAAGAAAGGAAGGAGAGGAGAGGAGAGGGAAAGTGAGGTAGAAAGAAGGAAAAAGGGGAAATGGAAAGATGATTGGAATAGCAGAAAAGGAGTGAAGGAAAAGAATGAGAAGAAGGAAGGAAGAAAGAAGGAAAGGATGGAAGGGAAGAGAGTAATACGAGGAAAGAAGGGAGAAGGGAGGAATAACAGAGGGAGATAGGAAACACAAGGGAAGAGGAGGGTAGAAGGGAGGGAAGGGGATAAGAGACGAACTAGAGAGAATGGGAGGGAGAATTGAAAAGGAAATGAGAGAGAGAGGAGAGAAAAGGATGGAGGTAGAGATAATACAAGAGAATAAAGGGGAGAGAAGGGTTGAGGAGGAGGAGGGAAATAATGATAAAGTAGAGGAAAACAGATGAGAGAGGAAAGGAATATGGAGAGAGAAAGAAGAGGAAAGAGAAAGGAAGTAAGGATAATAACACAGGGTAACAACCAAAAAATCGTCAGGGGTTTCTCAGCTGATTCTGACTAATTTTGGTGTTCTGAGTCCGAATATCACACTGATTTTGCTCTATCAGGTCAACTTTTTGAGATACAGCCATAGGCCTACCTGACGAGCTATACATATGCTAATATCAGGGGTTTTGAGTTCAATCATATTTTTCTTGAAGAATATATCGAATTACAAAACTAACTTACTTCTCTAAATTAGCTGCATACGTGTCAGTCATCCTGCTGACAGTCAGCTGCATCCTGCTATTACATATTACATATATTTTTTTAAATATTTTTCAGGGCATTGATATGGCTTCGGCGCGACGGTCATGCAGGAATAATCCTGACGTTTTCTGCTACATCTGCGGAGAATACACGCTGTCAGTGGACAGGAAGAACATCACAGGATTTGTGAAGCGCGCCTACCAGGCTTACTTTGAAGTCAAGCTGGGTGACCAAGATAAGTCCTGGGCACCGCACACGGTGTGCAAGACGTGGAATACCTCCGGCGGTGGACGAAGGGCGCGAAAACTTCACTGAAGTTTGGGATTCCGATGGTTTGGAGGGAGCCGTTTGACCATGCATCGGATTGTTACTTCTGCGCCATCAATACTACTGGCATCAACCGGAAGAATCGGCACAGCCTCCAGTACCCCGACCTTCCATCTGCCCGCCGTCCAGTTGCTCACTGCGAAGAAATTCCTGTACCAGCGTTCAGAGAGCTTCCTGACAGCGACGACGAGGCCACCACTACAGACGAGGGAGGAGATACAGAAGAGGAGTATGGTCCGCAGCCCTTTTCACAAGGTGAGCTTAATGATCTGGTTCGAGATCTCAGCTTGTCGAAGACTTCCTCCGAGCTGTTGGCCTCTAGACTCAAAGAGAAAAATCTACTTGGCGAGGACGCGCGTATCACTTTCTTTCGTAGAAGGCATGAGGACTACATGGGCTACTTCTGCCAGGAGGAAGACCTCGTGTACTGCCGAGATGTCGCCGGTCTTTTTGTTAAACTCGGCGCTTCTCAATACGATCCGAGAGATTGGCGACTCTTCATTGACAGCTGCAAGCGCTCTTTGAAGTGTGTGCTCCTCCACAACGGGAACCAGTTCGCCTCAATCACTCTTGCGCACTCCACAACTCTCGAAGAGAACTATGAAGCAGTGAAGTACGTGCTCGACAAAATCCAATATGAGCAGCACCAATGGATCATCTGCGTCGACCTCAAGATGGTGAACTTTCTACTTGGTCAGCAGTCCTGGTTCACAAAGTACCCATGCTTTATATGTATGTGGGACAGTCGAGACAGAGCCCAGCACTATGTAAAGAAAGAGTGGCCGGCGCGAGAGCAGTTAGTACCTGGGGCGAGAAACATCATAAACGAACCTCTTGTTGACCGGGAGAAGATATTGATCCCACCGCTGCACATGAAGCTTGGGTTAATGAAACAGTTCACGCGCGCTTTGGACAAGGATGGGAGGTGCTTCAACTACCTGTGCCGAGCCTTTCCTCGACTGACCATTGAGAAGCTGAAGGCCGGCATTTTCGATGGCCCACAGATACGGCAGCTCATCAACGACACAGAGTTCCAAAACTCCATGAACACGCTAGAGTGCGCCGCCTGGAAATCGTTTGTGGAGGTGGTGAACAACTTCCTGGGGAACACGAAGGCAGCAAACCACGCCAGACTCATCAGCAGCATGATAGAGGCTTTCAGAAACTCGGTGTTTGATGAGTATAAAGATGCACTTCCTATTCTCACACATGGAGAAGTTTCCTGAAAACCTTGGGGCGATGAGCGACGAGCAGGGAGAAAGGTTCCATCAGGACATGCGCCAAATGGAGGAGAGGTACACTTTCCTTCCCTACCTTCCTCCTTTTCCCCACTTCTCTCTCTCTCTCTCTCTCTCTCTCTCTCTCTCTCTCCATAGCTCATTACAGAGAGAGAGAGAGAGAGAGAGAGAGAGAGAGAGAGAGAGAGAGAGAGAGAGAGAGAGAGAGAGAGAGAGAGAGAGAGAGAGAGAGAGAGAGAGAGAGAGAGAGAGAGAGAGAGAGAGAGAGAGAGAGAGAGAGAGAGAGAGAGAGAGAGAATTAGAGGAATGGAGGGAGAGAAAGGGAGAGAGAAAGGAGGGAGGGAGGGGAGGGGAGCCAAGGCGTCAAAACCAGATGGTAATATTATTAAAACTGGTGATTAGCAAAGTGTGTGTGTGTGTGTGTGTGTGTGTGTGTGTGTGTGTGTGTGTTTATTCCTTTCACTCCTTTTTCTGTTTTTGTTTTAATTTTTCTTTCATTCTTGTATATGTATTTTTTCCGCTCATCTTGTTTTTTTTTGCCATTTCTTTCTCATATATATTGCAAACTTTCCTTAATTCCTTTCTTCTTTTCTTTCTCTCATCCTTCCTTCTTTCTTCCCTGTTCTTCCTTCCATCTTTCCTTTGCACTCTTTCTGTTCTTTTTTTTCTCCTTTTCCTTCTTCCTTCTTCCCTTTCTTCATCCTTTCTAGCTACACTTTCTCCTTTTCCTTCTTTCTTTTATTTTATTTATCCCTCTCTTTACCTCTTTCCTTCCTGCTCTTACTCTTCCTTCTCTTCCATCCCTTCTTTTCCTTCTCTTCCTTCCCTTCCCTTCGCCTGACCTCCTCAAAGGGACAGACGTTGACCTTGCTGCTGCTGCGGCATCAAACCTTAACCTTGCTTTTCACCTCGTCTGGTGAAACGACACTTGTTATTTTGTGTGTGAATCGACTCCGTGTGTTACATTTTAACGTCACAACTTTTGAAATCCGTTCATCCACGTTTTTAATTAACCGTTACTTAAATAGGCCCGTACGCCTTCTCAGAAATCGAACGACTAACTGTGCTTGTTTACTTTTCTGATTTAGCACCACTCAACTTAATTAATTAACGTCTAACTCAGTGCTGTGACGCGTCTAACTAGTGTTTGAAGTGTTGCGAGGATTACCTTACAGTGAGAGGACTTCCCTGCTGAGCTGAGCGGTTAAGTTATATATCGACTTTTTTTGTGTTTCCTGTCTTTCCTCAATAGGATTACAACTACACGACCTAACACAGCACCCAGTGAAAGACAGTGAGCTTCTTGTGTCTAACTAACGTAGAAAATCTGTCACTAACGTAGAAGTACAAAGCTTGACCCGTATACCAGCACACCTGTTTTGAAAAGGAGGAAAAGTTTAATCCCCCAGAGAATTTTAATCCGGAGGGAAAACACGTGGGCCCTCATAGACGCCACACCTCAAACTCCCGCGTGACTCGACCGATTTAAAGCCGCCTCCTTCCAGGTGTTGACCTTAGTCCACGCGGATACAAAATTCATCTTAACTGTAAAGCACACAATTATATCGTCTTGCAACAGTAAATAAAAATTAAAAAAAGAAGTAATCATGCCGTCCAACTATTTCAATTGCTGTAATTGTTCAAAGAAATATGCTGCGATTCATTACCAAACCAGCGACTCGATGTGTAGGTACTGTGTCTTAGACTTACGAATTCAGGCACTACAAACAACCAACGAGGATCTACAACGCTCCAATGCGTTGATCTGGGACACCATGATGGCCTTCCTCAACTCCCTACCCTCATTCTTCTTCTTCTTCTTCTTCTTTCCCCTGCCCTTCCTACTCCAGCTTCCTCCTCCTCAAACTCATATTCTGACGTTCTGACCCAATTACATACCTCCTCCTCCTCCTCTGCCTCGCCTGAACCCGCCTCCATCCTTACTATTCCTTCCGCCCCATCCACCTCCCTTGCTACCTCATCCACTCCCACTCCCTCTTCTCCCTCCACCACCCTTGACTCCTCCCCTATCCTCAGCACCACTCCATCTTCCCCTTCCACCTCCAACACGATCTCCTCTGCCTCGCCTCAACCACCCCACTCCTCTGCAACGCCTGATCCCGCCGCCACCCTTACCATTCCTTCTACTCCATCCACCTCCCTTCCTACCCCATCCACCTCCATCCACAGTACCACTCCCCTTTCTCCCGCTCTCCCTTCCTCTCCCTCCAACACCCTTGACTCCTCCCCTATCCTCATCATCACTCCATCCTCCACTTCCACCTCCAACACGAACTCAACCTCCGCCTCCTCCTCCACTTCTGATACCACATCTCCCTCCATCCACACCTCACCCTCCACCCTTTCCCAACCACCAACTACTATCACCACCACCACTTCCAAACCCACCTTAGCCCGCGCTCCCGCTTGTACCTCGCGCCCTTCCAGAAGAAATCACAAGACCATTCTACCAGCTGTCACATGTACGAACCAGACGCTGTTTCCTGGTATGGGCAAACTAACTACTAGAGTCAATTTAGTTGGAGACAGTGTGGTGAGAGGCCAACTTACGGAGTTTTGTGGTCGGAATACGTTGACACGGCAGCGTTTCTGTATCCCCGGAGCCAAACTGGACGATATTGAATCAGCTGTCGATGCAGTTTCAGTAAATGCGAAGGACGACACAGTGTATCTGATCCATGCGGGAACCAACGACCTTCAGTCAACTCAAATTCAGGACCTGTTAGCAAAATACCGTCAAGTCATTCGGAAATACAAGACCAAGTCCCCTCACATCATCGTCTCTGGAATTCTACCGAGAGTCAATACGTTCGCCGGATACAACAACAGTAAAGCGTACGGCGTCAACACTAGTCTAAAGCAGTTATGTAACGATGAAGGCGTAGGGTTCACGAACGCATGGCATCACTTCAACCAGCGCCCAGATTTGTTTTGGGAGGACGGACTCCACTTGAACGAGGTTGGTTCGGCGCGGCTAGGAAGGCTCCTGAACGATGCAGTTGAAAGCTTCTCGAAAGCTATTCAAAAAACTGGAGGCGAGGGCAAGGCAAAGGCAACCCTTGATCAACCGAACCGTAGCGTCGATGCGGCTTGCAAGAAACTGTGTAACCAACGACGCCTCCGACAAGCGAACTCATTCAACACGACGCGGCCAAACCAGTAGTCACATTTCCATTTTGTACACAAATGCACGCAGTCTGTTACCCAAAAAGGACGAAATTAGGGCGTATATTGCAACTGAGAAACCAGATGTGGTAGCCATCACAGAGACTTGGGCCAACTCTGCACATCTAGTATCTGAACTGTCATTTCCCGGTTACGAAAGCTTCCAAAAAAATCGAATGCACAAGAAAGGAGGAGGAGTAATTTGCTACGTAAAAAGTACGCTCCCTGCCATAAAAATAGACAAACAGGACGCAGAGAATTACGACTCCGTCTATGTGGAAATAACTGCGAATAATAAGAAACTAACACTTGCGACCGTATACAGGCCTCCAAAACAACAGGCAGCCGACGACACTGCCCTGTACGAAGAGCTTCACTCTTTAACACAAAGTATACAAGCAATAATAATTGGGGACTTTAATTGCCCTAACATTGACTGGGGACAATTGACTGGAGATCAAGAGGGTAACAGGCTTATAGAAATGGTGGAGGATTCGTTCCTCACTCAAGTTGTAACTCAACCAACAAGAGAAAACAATCTGCTGGATCTGGTAAGCGACCCCGACCTCATTCGCGACTGTGAAGTTGGTGAAAAAATTAACGGTTGCGATCACCACTTAATCCGTTTCAATGTCAACAGAAGTCACAAACTCGTAGACAATCCGTCAGTGATACCAGACTACAAAAAAGCAAATTTCAACCTAGCCCGTGAGCTGCTTCCCTCTGCGACCTGGGACCAACTTCACCTAACCGACAATACAATCGACAACGTGTCGAACAACTTCAAAGATAAGCTTTTGGGAGTAGAAAAGGCTACAGTGCCGACGAAACCCAGGCGAGTAAATGGTGCCGTAGATCCACCGTGGATGACCAGAGAAATAAAAAGGGCGGTAAACTTAAAAAAAAGGAATTATAACCTAATGAAAGAGAATGACACGGCCGAAGCCCGTACTCAGTACCACAACAGCCTCAGAGCTTGTCGCACCCTTATTCGGAGTAGTAAACGCAACTACGAAAAACAAATAGCGCGTGACATCAAGACAAACTCAAAAAAATTCTTCACATACATCAGATCGAAAAAGAAAGTAACATTCAATATTGGTCCCCTGACAGACGAGACTGGAGCTGCAACTCAGGACAGTAAACAGATGGCCAGAATCCTCAACAGTAACTTCGCATCCGTATTCACAGTCGAGAACATCGAAACCATGCCCGAGAACCCTGACCCGCCGAGGGGAATCACGCCCCTGAAAATTGACTCAATATGCGACCAAGAAGTGAAAGAGTATTTGGATAAACTCGACACGAACAAGTCAACAGGACCTGACGGTTTGTCCCCGCGGTTATTAAAAGAGCTTAAACAACAAATACTTCAGCCACTCACTAACATATTCAACCAGTCTGTTCAATTGAAAAAGGTCCCGGAAGACTGGAAGATGGCGAACGTAACACCAATTTTCAAAAAAGGAGACAAAAGCGTTGCATTAAACTACAGGCCCATAAGTTTGACATCAGTGGCAGGAAAAATACTCGAAAAGATTATTAGAGACAAACTTGTTAAGTTTCTAGAAGACAATAATGTAATCTCCGACACCCAGCATGGCTTCAGAAACAAGCGCTCCTGCCTAACGAATTTATTAGACTTCCAAGGTATATATAAGAACTGGGATGCCCACATCCCCAGTGATGTTATATACCTGGACTTTCAGAAAGCCTTCGACAAGGTACCGCACGAGCGACTCCTTAAGAAACTGCACTCGGCGGGCATTGGAGCCAATCTGATCGCGTGGATAAGAGATTGGCTCACCGACAGAAAACAACGAGTACTACTCAACGGACAGCCTTCCGATTGGCTTCCAGTCACTAGTGGAGTGCCTCAAGGGTCAGTGCTGGGACCCATTCTCTTCATCATATATATCAACGACCTCGAATCAGGACTGAAATCCACAATATCGAAATTTGCTGATGACACTACGGTGGGGAAAGGCCCTCACAAAGACCGACTGCGAAATCATTCAGAAAGACCTCAATCACATTATCGAATGGTCGGAAAAATGGCAAATGTCCTTTAATGTTGACAAATGCAAAGTCATGCACATTGGGTCCAGAAATAGTAACCAACATCATGAATGGGAGACCTCTGCAAGCGATGCAGGAGGAAAAGGATCTTGGAGTCACTATCAGCAGTGACCTGAAACACGCGAATCACTGTAAAAGCATACAACAAAGCCAACACTATGCTCGGGTTCATAGCGAGGAACTTCGAGTGTAAAACGCCAGACGTGATGCTATCCTTGTATAATTCCATGGTAAGACCGCACCTCGAGTATGCAGTACAGTTCTGGTCTCCTAATTACAGAAAGGACATTGATTTACTGGAAAGGATTCAACGACGCGCCACGAAAATGATACCAACCTTAAGGGCTCAACCGTACGAGGAACGACTCAAGCGACTCAATCTCTTTACATTGGAGAAAAGACGCCTACGAGGAGATATGATTCAAGTCTTCAAGTATCTAAAAAAATTCAATAACGTCGATTACTCCAATTTCTTTGAATTGCAAACCAACCTAAGAACTAGAAATAACGGTTTACCCATTCAGTCTAGTCGATGTAACACAGACATCGGAAGGAGTTTCTTTTCAAACCGAGTCATCCGTCACTGGAACAATCTTCCTTCAGAAGTAGTAAATGCGAATACTATCAACTCCTTCAAATATAGAATCGACCGTCACTTCGCTGCGTCGGGAGTAAACTGAATATTGAGTTGCTTTCATCTGCTCCTCAATATCGAGGCGCTTTCATCTGCTCCTCAATGTCGAGGTGCTTTCATCTGCTCCCCAGGCCCCAGGCTGTCGAGCAGATTAAATCACCAAAGCGGGCAACCTCGTAATGAGCCAATAGGCTTTCTGTTGCCTGCGTTTCCATGTTTCCATGTTTCCATGTTTCCTCCTTCTCCTCTTCCTCTTCTCGTTCCTCCGTCCACCTTCTCATTTATCTTTCTACTTCTTTTTCATATTGTCTTTCTTCTCTTCTCCCCTCCTCCTCCTCCTCCTCCTTCTCCTCTTCCTCTTCTCGTTCCTCCGTCCACCTTCTCATTTATCTTTCTACTTCTTTTTCATATTGTCTCTCTTCTCTTCTCCCCTCCTCCTCCTCCTCCTCTTCCTCTTCTCGTTCCTCCGTCCACCTTCTCATTTATCTTTCTACTTCTTTTTCATATTGTCTCTCTTCTCTTCTTTTCTCTCCTCCTCCTCCTCCTCCTCTTCCTCTTCTCATTCCTCCGTCCACCTTCTCATTTATCTTTCTACTTCTTTTTCACTCAGGAAGGCTTTACCATGACTCATCTCCTCTCTCCGAAAATAAGATGACTCAAAAGGAATACAGCGTGACTCACCTCTTCTCTGCAAGCATTATATGACTCAGAAAGACTTGTGTGACACACCTTCCCTGCATACACAAGCCGACTCAGGAGGGACCTCGTGTGACTCACCTCTCTGCATGCTTGAAGTAATGACTTAACCCCGTAGACTAAACGAGAATGCATGCATATTTGTGAGTCATTGAAATATAGACTTTGGGAGAATTTGAGTCAGTGAAGGGAGGAAGGAATGGAGAGGGGGAGGAGGAAAGGGATGAGTCATGAGTCAGTTGTATAAGGTGGATGATGAGAGAGAGAGAGAGAGAGAGAGAGAGAGAGAGAGAGAGAGAGAGAGAGAGAGAGAGAGAGAGAGAGAGAGAGAGAGAGAGAGAGAGAGAGAGAGAGAGAGAGAGAGAGAGAGAGAGAGAGAGAGAGAGAGAGAGAGAGAGAGAGAGAGAGAGAGAGAGAGAGAGAGAGAGAGAGAGAGAGAGAGAGAGAGAGAGAGAGAGAGAGAGAGAGAGCGATCTAGAGATAGAGAGAGAGAGAGAGAGAGAGAGAGAGAGAGAGAGAGAGAGAGAGAGAGAGAGAGAGAGAGAGAGAGATGCCTTTAGCGTAGTGTATTAGCCCTAGTAAGGAGGAGGAGGAGGAGGAGGAGGAGGAGGAGGAGGAGGATAAGAAGAGAAGAAATAAGATTAGGAGGAAGGAAAAAAAAGGGCCGTGGGGGGAGTAAATAAAGAGAAAGAGAAGGAATCAGAGGATTGGGTAGAGGAGAAGGAGGAGGAGGAGGAATACATAGGAATACATAGAAAGAACAGACACCAGAAGACCTATCGGTCTATGGCGAGGGTGTCTGTTTACTACCGCTACTACTAGTAATCTACGTGTGGTAGGATAGGACATAAAAGATGAAGGCTCCTCCCCACCCACCTCTCCCTCCGGCAACGTGCCGGCAGGAAATAGTTAGAAGAGAACACCATGTACCTTTAAGGAAGAAAGGGACATGGAAATTTTACAGTAAATAGAGAAATAAGAGGAAATTACTACCCTTAACTTACACTACTGGTAACCTAAGCTGTGGGGGAAAATGACTTCATTATATAAGAACCTAAGAACATAGAAATACAGGGAGACTGGAAGAGGACGAGTGGCCTACACAGGGCAGCCCCAGAATCCCCACTAAGACCCACGATGGGTGAGGTGTAGTTTCAGGGGCACAGGTGGAGGCCTGATCCTCGTTTTACCGGCGGTACTAGGCACGCACCAGTAACCTGTCACCTTACTGCACCCACACCTCACTCCACCTGCCATGCGGATATTAACTGTTGCTTTACTCTATTTTTGACTTTCGCTACTTGCAATCTAGGTTGTGGGGGAGAATTATATGAATATAGGTTGAGGTCGTGCTGCAATCTGTCTAAAAACATGCGAGAAAGGGTCAGTATAATCTTATATCCATGAAGTACTTATCCAAAGAAGACTTAAAGCTATTGATACTCTGTGCGCTAACTACTGACGGTGGGAGTCTATTCCAATAATCGACGACTCTGTTATTGAAAATAACTTCTGTGCACCAGTGTGTTACATCGATTTCCTTTTAACTTCATACCGTTGCTGCGTGTTCTTGTGTTGGTGTCTCTCTGAAATATACTATCTGGGTTAATGTTGTCGAATCCATTAAGGATTTTGAACACTTCAATTAAGTCCCCTCTTATCCTTCGCTTTTTTTGGGAAAACATATCTAAAAGCTTTAAACGCTCGTCATATGGCAAGTTTCGGAGCGCTGGAATTTGTTTGGTTGCTCGTCGCTGTATCTTTTCTAGCAAAACTTGATCTTCGATATAGTTCGGTGACCAGAACTGAACGGCGTGTTCTAGGTGTGTTCTTACTAATGCTAAATATAATCTCTTCATAAGTTCGGGTGATTTATAATCAAAGTTTTTTGAGATTAATCCCAACATCATATTGGCTTTTTTACTCGCTGCAGAACATTGATCACTCATTTTAAGAGTGTTACTGATAATGACACCAAGATCTTTTTCGTGTTTTAATTCGCTGAGCTCATGTCCTTGAATCTGATATTTTAAGTTCGGATTTTTTTTCACCTATGTGCATTAAATAAGGAGGTGAATGAAAAAGGAGAAGAAGGAGGAATAAGCAAACGAGAATGATTTAGAGAGAGAGAGAGAGAGAGAGAGAGAGAGAGAGAGAGAGAGAGAATTACATAGAAAATCAGACCACACAGACCCCATGGTCCAGACTTGGTGGTCTGTCCTTAAACCTAAGTGATTTTACATTAATCAGAAGACTCCTAAACGTTGCATTTCTACTCTAGTTGATATTAAGTTGAAGGAAGTGACGGTCGAGCTTATTTTTGAAGGAGTCAATCGTGTTACATTGGACCACTGACGGTGGAAGCTTATTCCATTCTCGCACTACAACGTTGGTGAAGAAAAATTTGGTGCAGTCTGAATTTACTTGTCTACATTTGAGTTTTACGCCATTGTTCCTCTTGCGCAAAGTGTCATCGATCATAAACAATGTTGATCTGTCTACATTCGTGAAACCATTAAGTATTTTAAGACATTCGATCAGTTTTCCTCGGAGGCGACGTTTCTCAAGAGAGAACATATTAAGGGTAGAAAGCCTTTCTTCGTAGGATTTTTTGCGCAAGGAAGGGATCATTTTCGTTGCCCGACGCTGAACACCTTCTAATTTAGCAATATCCTTTGCATGGTGGGGAGACCAAAACTGTACCGCATATTCCAAATGGGGTCTGACTAAACTATTGTAGAGAGGGAGTATTACATCTTTATTCATGAATAAAAAGTTTCTTTTAATGAAGCCCAACATTCTGTTCGCTTTATTTGCTGCATCGATGCATTGCTGTGAGAATTTGAGGTTTGACGCGATTTTGATCCCCAAGTCCTTGACGCATTGAACGCTGTTGAGTTTAACGCCGAGCATTTCGTAATCGAACTTCTTATTCCTCGTTCCAACTTGAAGAACCTGGCACTTGCTTACGTTAAAGGGCATCTCCCATCTATCCGACCAAGCTGAAATTTTGTGCAAATCCTCAAGAGACAAAGAAAGACAAAAAAACTAGATATTAGATTCCATAGAGTACAGACGAAGGGAAGAAAGAGAGAGAGGGAGAGAGAGAAGGAAGAGAGGAGGGAGAGGGAGAAAGAGGATTGTACTATGGGGCGAAAATTAGCAAGGGATGAGTATGTGGTGAGGAGAGAAAGGAGAGAAAGGGGAGAGGGTGAAGGAAAGCGAAAGGAGAGGAAAGTAAATGAAGGAGGAAGGGGATGAGGCTAAGACAGGGAGGGAAGGGAGAGGAAGGAGAGGGTGACGGAAAGCGAAGGGAAAGGGAAGGTAATTATGGGGCAGGAAGGGAGAGAGAGAAGGGAGGAAGAGGAGGAAGAGAGAGAGAGAGAGAGAGAGAGAGAGAGAGAGAGAGAGAGAGAGAGAACTAAAGAGCAAGGTAGGAGGTGTTATGTACAAATGATGATGATCGTGAAAGAAACAAGATTCATCGATTTTAACAGGCACTTTAGGTCTGACGTATGTTGTTGATTTTACCTTTATCTTTTTGGGAGTATATAGATCTTACTACTTAGCACATATATACATACATACATACATACATACATATATATATATATATATATATATATATATATATATATATATATATATATATATATATATATATATATATATATATATATATATATATATATATATATACATACTTACAAGTGGATATTTTCATATATTTTAGACCGTTTTGGGAGATTATTTTATTATTTTCTACCTGGCTCTCATACATACGTACATACATACATATACATATACATACATACGGATGGTTGAATTCATGCACTTCTAGATATCGTTTTGGGAGTTTTTGTATTTTGAGAGTTTAAAGTTCGTCACACACACACACACACACACACACACACACACACACACACACACACACACACACACACACACACACACACACACACACACACACACACACACACACACACACACCAACCTACAAGCCAGCATACCTCCCCTTCCCCTCCTTCCCTCCCTCCTTTGTTAGCTTCTAAGACCCCGTACGTAAGTTCTCTCCCATATTCCTTCTTCCGTTCTTTCATTGTTCTCTTACCTCCATTCCTCCTATCCTCCTCTTCTCTTTATTTATCTAACTTTACCGTACCTTACCTAACCTAACATTACCTGACCTAACCTAGCTTAACCCAATCTAACCTGACTCTTCCTTACCTTACCTAACCTTACCTAGCCTAACCAATCCATACCTCCCCTTACCTAATCTTACCTTACCTAAGTTAACCTAACCTTAGTTAGCCTAACCTTTCCTAACCTTATCTAATCTTATCTAACCTTACCTTACCCAGCCTAACGTAGCCTAACCTAACCTCCTACATCTGTTTTTGGTGTCCCTGTTATCCTTTCTCCTTCATTTTAAGGGTGACCTCCTCCTCCTCCTCCTCCTCGTCCCCTACACACCGACCAATATTCCGTCCCTTCCTTCACACGTCTTCCTTTCCTTTAGTGTGTGTATTTTCCTCTTCTCTCTCTCTCTCTCTCTCTCTCTCTCTCTCTCTCTCTCTCTCTCTCTCTCTCTCTCTCTCTCTCTCTCTCTCTCTCTCTCTCTCTCTCTCTCTCTCTCTCTCTCTCTCTCTCTCTCTCTCTCTCTCTCTCTCTCTCTCTCTCTCTCTCTCTCTCTCTCTCTCTCTCTCTCTCTCTCTCTCTCTCTCTCTCTCTCTCTCTCTCTCTTTATTTAAACATCAAGATTATGATAAGATAGAAGGGGCGGGGAAATTGTCTCCATGCTAAAGACGACCTCTGTCTTGAGGTCGCCTATCTTAAAGCATTGCCACTAATGTTGTGGTGTGCTTGTACTCAGGCGGATGTGACTAGGGCGGGTAGGTGCGACACCAGGCATGAGCCGCCACCTTCTCACCTATTGGTGTTCATTGCCCCGGGCTCTGCGGCTTCTCTTGAGTTCCAGGCGTTCGTTAGCCACCGCCGCTCTCGTGGTGTGCTGGTTTCTCCTCCAAGGGACCCGTAGTGCCGCCAGGTGAGGTGTATGTTGGATCTGGGCCTTGTGCAGGACTGTGATGGCACCGACCCTTCTCCGGTGCCCGAGGCTGTCGAGCATACAGCGGGGGGCGTCCTGCTGGTGATGATCTGCCGGTGCCGCCACTGGTGTCCATGTGGTCGCTCCTGCTGAGGTCTGCAAGTCTGAGTCTGGAGTCGACCTCCACCCCCAAGATGTTGATGGAGTCCTTGATGACCAGGGTGTCGTCCCCAAACTTCAGCCGTCCCTGCAATAGTCTGGCGTCCTCCTCCGAACGCGATATGACCATGGCCTGGGTCTTCTCGGCAGCAAACTTGACTTGCCAACGTCGTCCCCAGGCCATGATGTCACCAAGATGGCGGTTGGTGGCTTCGATCATGTTCGAGGTTTCCTCCCTGGTGTAGCTGTGGGACAGGGTGCAGTCGTCAGTGTAGGCTGAGGCGACTAGTAGGCCACGGAGCAGCTCGTCGAAGTATGCGTTCCAAAGGATCGGGCCCGGTACTGATCCTTGTGGAACGCTGGCGATGACTGGGTAACTGCCTGACGTGCACCCGTTCACCACTGCCCTCAGACTCCGGCCTTGCAGGTAGCTCGAAAATAGCTGCAGCAGTTGTCCTGTGATGCCGTGTTCGAGCAGCCAGGAGGCCCTCTGACACACAAAGTCAGATGCCCAGTAATATCTGGGGCAACAACAAGTGGGGGGCCGACCAGGTCAGGGCGTCATGCCAAGACTTGCTGAGAAGGAAGAGGAGGTCTGATGCCGAGCGATCTCTCCTGAACCCGTGCTGGCGAGGAGACAGTAGATGGTTCTCCTCCAGGTGGCGCGTCATCTGCTCAGCAATAATCGCTCCAGGATCTTGCTAACAACTGACAGGAGCAGATTGGGCGGTAGTAAGTTGGGTCTGTCCTGTCCTTCTTCTTGAAAACCGGTGTGACACGAGCCTCTTTCCATAGGGTCAGCCAGGCCCCTGCCTTAGGCACTGTCTGAATATACGTGTGAGTGGGTACGACAGCTCCCTGTACAGTGCTTCAGCAGGAAAGGGCTGATGTCATCAGGGCCAGGGCTTTCCTGATGTTGGTGTCTCATAGGTGCTTGGCCACTGTGCTCTCTCTCTCTCTCTCTCTCTCTCTCTCTCTCTCTCTCTCTCTCTCTCTCTCTCTCTCTCTCTCTCTCTCTCTCTCTCTCTCTCTCTCTCTCTCTCTCTCTCTCTATCTCTCTCTCTCTCTCTCTCTCTCTCTCTCTCTCTCTCTCTCTCTCTCTCTCTCTCTCTCTCTCTCTCTCTCTCTCTCTCTCTCTCTCTCTCTCTCTCTCTCTCTCTCTCTCTCTCTCTCTCTCTCTCTCTCTCTCTCTCTCTCTCTCTCTCTCTCTCTCTCTCTCTCTCTCTCTCTCTCTCTCTCTCTCTCTCTCTCTCTCTCCTCCTTTCCTGGTTCTTTCTGTCTCTCTCTGTGTCTATATCTCTGTCTCTTTGTGTATTCTTTTTCTCTCTCTCTGTATGTCTGTTTGTCTGTCTGTTTCTGTATCTGACTGTCTATCTTTTCTCTGTTCTTATAGTTTCTTCTTCTTAATTTTCTTGTTCTTCTTTCTTGTTTTCTTTCTCCTTTGTCGTCATTATCAGGAGACTTATATATCTCTATCTGTCTATCTGTTTATTGCCAGTTGTCCCTCTGTGTTCTTTCTGTCTGTCTGTTTTTCTGTCTCTCTTTCTCTTGTTGCTGTTGATATTATAGTTTTCTTCTTTATCATCTTGTTCTTCTTATTCTTCTTTCGCTCTCTTCAGCGTCTTATAACTTGTCCTCCTCCTCCTCTTTCTTCTTCCTCTTTCTCCTTCTCGTCTTCCTTTATTATATTTTCTCTATCATCTTATTCATCTCGTTCTTCTTCCTCCTCTTTCTGTTTCAGCATCATAAGACTCGTCATCTCTTTCTCTTCCTCCTTCTTCTCCTGTTCCTTCCTTCCTTTATTTCCCGTACAAAGACTTTCGTTTCTTTATTCAACACACACACACACACACACACACACACACACACACACACACACTCACACACACACACACACACACACACACATGCACTCACACACTCACTCAGTAATTCAAGCGATGGATTCCTGCATGCCAGTCTCCCCTCACCCCTCGCTCCTTTGTTTTCCCCGTAAGTTGTCAAGCAGCACCTCCTCACCCTAGGTATATAACGACCAGGGATATTACTGGAACAACGATACGGCGTATAACTCACTCTCTCCTGCAGCTTTCCTTCCCTATATCTCCTTCCTCTTCTGCCAGGGACCCAGACCAGAGACCGCTTTGATGTGCTTTCTTCTTCTCCTTCCCAAACTTGTCACACGAGACGTCTTCTTCTTCCTGCGCCAGGGTCGTATCACCCAGTTTAGTCTTGATCTAGAGAAACGGCGGATACGTGGTCAAAGAGAGAGAGAGAAAAGATGCTGCGTGAGATGGAGAGGTAAGATGGAAGGAAGCATCATGGGTTAGGGAACAGAATAAGGCTGGATATATTACGATTAAGACTAAGGAGTGGGCTTGGGCACGTCGTGTTATGGGCAGAAATGATGACAGACGGACAACCAAAGATGCTGCGTGAGATGGAGAGGTACGATGGAAGGAAGCATCATGGGTTAGGAGATCAGTATAATGTTGGCGATGTTAAGATTAAGCTAAAAAGATGACTTACGGTGGTCGTTTCATGGGTAGAAATGATGACAGACGGACAACCAAAAGATGCTGCGTGGGATGGAGTGGTAATGGAAGGAAGCGAGCAGGCGTCACGGGTTTTGAGACAGAATAAGGTTGGAGATGTTAAGATCAGTGTAAGAAGTGGACTTGTGGAGGTCGTATTATGTGTAGAAATGATGACAGACGAATAACCGAGGATGCTGGGTAAGACGAAGAGATGAAAAGAAGGAACAAATAAAGAAAGAAAGAAGAACAGGAGGAAAGGAGGAGATAGAGAGAGAGGAAACAAGAGACAAAGACAGAGAGAAAGCAACAGAGAGAGAAAGGAAAAAAGAAAGAAGAAGAAGTAGTAGATGAAAGTCAAGTCATAGATAATTTGCCAGGACAGAATGGAGTACACTGAGAGGCGAAAGACAGGTAGAGAATGTGAGTTAGTTAAATACATATAAAACTGAATCTGTATATCTTAGCTTGGGAGTGTTAGCGTAGCAGCCACACTATTACATTTGTTCACGATCTTAGGCAAGGGAAAGTTTAACATATATAAGACTTACTGACACTCGTATGTTTTAAGCCCCAAATATTACCTAGAGAAAAGTTAGAAATGATGTTAATCGATAGTGTTGTGTTTGGAATAGTTAATCAGTGACCCATCGAACTTTTACTCTCCTGAACTAAAGAAAGTGAGAGTATGATGTAACTAATATTATAATAAGCAACGCCTCATTGAAATATTGCCAAAATAGGAAAAAGTGATGACTTATATCAGTGGTGCTCAACATTATTGGGTGGCAGGGCCACATTAGATGGAGCAATGTGTGATAAAGGGCCTCATATTTCCTGCAATGTGAATATGCATAGTAATTAATATACGTATTCTGCAGACTAATAATACTGATTATGTTGTGTATATATTGTAACCTTCCGGAAAGAGTCGTAATCAAACACTTTTCATAAATTGCAGGTCATGGAAATGGGCAATTATAAGTACAATAAAGTGAAGACCTATATACAACGACACCATTTAGCCTTTGGGCAGGAGAGAAACGTGGAGCAGCTGCTGTGTGGGAGGTGGGGAACTCAATTGGGTAGGGAATTACAGGGAGGTGGCGTGGACGACGATGGGTAAGGGAGAGGGCTAGGAGTGGATGGGCAACAGTGGGAAGTCCCGGAAGGGCAGTTGGGTAGGAGAGGGTAGGGAGCCAGAGACCAGGACTGATTGAGAGGATGAGTGGGGGATGAGAGGGCAGGGACATGAGCGAAGGGAATAGCCAAGCAGGAGGGAGTTTCCCCAAAAAGCCTAGATTAGCCTGTTTTCAAGGGAAAATAGCCAAGGCGCCAAGGTCCCAGCTCAAAGCCAAGATCTAGTAAAAAATGCCAAGGGTGGCAACACAGGACTCACGTCAACAAAATCAGTGAGGCTAGCCAGCTTTCAGGCTGCCAGATGAGAATAACATTTTATCATTATAATACTATAACGTCATAAAGTTCACTTATAATAAGATATTCAGTAATATCAATCAGAATATAATTTATATTGCTACATGTCATTAAAATTAAATGTGAACTAATATTATACGTATTATGATAGGGATAAGTGGGTTATTTTCTTGGTTACTTGCCGAGGGCCGCATTAAACATTATTGAAGGCCACATGCAGCCCTCAAACTGTGGGTTGAGCACCCCTGACCTATTAATAAAAGCAAACAGCATTATATGACTGACCTATATATCATGAAAGCCACACGAAATATTGTTAAAGAGAAGATGAAATTGTGACTGATCTTCAAAGTCTCGTCTAAATTTCCACCTTCCTATGACTTGTACTCTTTCTTACACGGGGAGGATCAGGACACCTGAACATAATCTTTTGGAATTCATTAATACTTCATTTTGGGAGTATTAGTTTCGTTTTTTTCCCGATTTTTTTATTTATTTTCCTCTACTGCTTCTGATATATGAAAAAAAAAAAATTCTTAGTCAACCATTAAACAAGTCCTTTGTTCAGGTAGTAAGGAGGAGTAGTTTTGCATTTTCTCTACGTGTTTTATTTTTGTTTTCTTGACTGCTTCTTCTGATATATAAACAAACACCCATTAGTGCTACTTTGGTTTGTCATGAGTCTACTTTGGTATGTGATCTACGCTTTATATTGCGGTCTACGTGTCATGAATCTACTTTGGTATGCCATCTAAATGGTTGATGCATGGTCTAGATGGTCTGAACTCCGACTATAGAGGTAATAGCGGTGGTAGAGGTAGTTGAGTCCAGCTCAACAAGGTACAAGAACAAAAAACACGTGTCGTGATTACGAAGAATGTCTGGTTAGAGTGTCAAGCGCCGGTCCCGAACAAGGAAAACACTCGTCGTGGTTTCGAGAGAATGTCTGCTTAAGTGTCAAGCTCGGTCCCGACTCAACAAGGTACGTAGCAACAGCACACTTCATTCCGCCATAGACATCAATCTCGACAGCTTTGGTATGTTACCTGCAAGCTAGTTTGTTACATCATGGACTTCTTTGATAACTTCAATGGAGGTGTACTGCACATAACAGTTTGCAGTTCTACGCAGAAAAGAAATCCCACTCGAAAATTTCATGAAGAAGTGAAGAACAACCTCTCATATCCTGGCAGCCGTGAAACACTGAGAAAAGTTCTGAAGAAAATCGGATTTCACCATGCAAAGGTTGATGGGCGAAAATTCCTCTTGGAAAATAATGATGTGCAATATGCACGAAGCAAGTTTTTAAGAGAAATAAGGAAACACTTAAGCTCAGACAAGAACATCGTATATTTGGACGAGTCGTGGGTTAACCAAAACTACACGGTTTCAAAATGTTGGGTGCACAGAAGAAAATGCAGGACAGGCTATAGGGTAGGGTGCCGACTGGGAAGGGAGGCCAGCAATCATTCTGCACGCTGGATCATAAGAACATAAGAACTCAGGAGTCTACAGGCCGGTGAGCCTGTACTAAACAGCTCCTTTGACCCTAAGCTCCCGTGTATCTAACCCCACCTAATATCGCTGTCCATGAATTTATCTAGTCTATTTTTGAATGTGACAATTGTATTGGCACTCACCACATGACTGCTAAGCCCATTCCACTCATCCACCACCCTGTTAATAAACCAATTTTTGCCTATGTCCCTGTTGAATCTGAACTTATCCAGTTTAAACCCATTACTTCGTGTCCTACCGGTTCTCTTACCAACAAAACCTTATGAATGTCTCCTTATTAAAGCCCTTCATCATTTATAAACCTCGATCATGTCTCCACGCACCCTTCGCCTTTCTAGAGAATGTAATTTTAAATATTGAGTCTTTCCTCGTATGGCAAGTTTCTCAACCCCTGAATCATCTTAGTCATCCTCCTATGCACTGATTCTAACATTTTTATATCCATTCTATAGTAAGGTGACCAGAAATGAACCGCATAGTCAAGATGAGGTCTAACTAATGCCAAATATAGCTTGAGGAAGACTTCGGCGCTTCTGTTGCTTACGCTCCTTGAAATAAATCCCAGTACCCTATTAGCTCGATGATTTGTTCCCGGGGGCCGCCCTTGTTTTCCAGGCAAAAAATGTGGGGATTACCATGATCAGATGAATGCAGAAACATTTGAAAAGTGGTTCACACATCAACTCTTACCAAACATTCCTTCAGCGTTAGTAATTGTGATGGATAATGCATCTTATCACTCAAGAAAAATTCACAAGCCACCAACATCTGCAAACAACAAAGCTACGATACGAGAATGGCTGGAGAAGAAGGGCGTAGCAGTGCCAGAAGTTATCCTCAAGACAGACCTTCTGCATCTTGTAAGTCAACGTCTCTTCTGCCGACACAAACTACGTTGTCGACAAGATGGCTTCAGATCACGGACATAAGAGTAGTGCGCCTGCCACCATACCACTGTCACTACAACCCCAATGAGCTGGTTTGGGCTCAAGTTAAAGGCTACATCTAGAAAAAAAAACATTCAAGACTGCCGACCTAAAACCACTCATAGAAGAATCAATACAAAATGTTACCAAGGAAATCTGGAAGAATGCTGTCCGGCACGCGGAAAAACTGCAGTCATAGGATGCAGAGAGAGATGTCGTGATTGACAACTTCATGGATTCTTTCATCATCACTCTCATCTTCTGATGAGCATTCATCCTAAGTCATCCAAGATGCAGTGAAGAGAATAGGCCTATCGGGGATATATACCTCTTAAAAAAACGCGCCATGACTTTTACCTCTCAGGTGGTGTGGAAATAAAGTCGGTTATATAATCTGTAAAATACAATTGTAATGAATAAAAAAAAATTTTTCGTATAAACCCACAATTTATTTATTATAACCTATTTAGACAGTTTGATTTAGAGAGAGAGAGAGAGAGAGAGAGAGAGGCAACCAAGGTGGGGATAAAACGTGGCACCGCTGTACTGCTGCTTACTCCCTAGAGCCTACGTCACAGCCGCACGTTTGAGCTAACCAGATATAACCTCCTAAATCCTCATTTTTATTTCAGTCATTGACACAGCCCTAAAGCGTGCAAAAGAATTCTACAACGAAATCAGCGACGAAACTAAAGCACAGGCATTTTTAGGAAGACATAGGTTTTGGATGAAGAACAAAGTGTTTCACCGTGTCATCGATGTGGCGGAGAGGTGAAGGACGCTCGGAAAAGAAGACGAAATGGCGAATTTATTCCCGTTCTTCGTTGCAGAAACCGTGGATGTCAAACTTTTCGTTCCGTTCGCAGAGGTAATGTATTCATCCACTTCACAGATTTAAATAACAAACTAAATTGCAGGCTCTCTCTTTGTCAAATTTTAGAATTGATCTTTTATTTTATACAAGACCTCTCTTATGATCTGGTTCAAAGATTAACTGGTAGAAATTACCGAAGCAATATGCGACTGGTTCAACATGTGCAGAGAAGTTTGTACAGCGAATGTTTCAGTCAACATCGTGGTCATATGGCAGGGACTGAAGAAGAGCCTGTGCAAATTGATGAAAACTTACCTTTGTAGGACAGCGAAAGCACAACAGAGTCGAATGTTGCAAGGAGACCGGGCTCCAAATTCAACAGACAGTGAAGCTGAAGTGGACAGTAACCGTAACCATGGGAGACGTATTGATGGTGTTTGGTTTGAAGAGGCTCAGAGTGCCGATATTTTTACGTTCAAAGAAGAGACCGTGAGACATTTCAACCAATTATTCAGAGAGAAGTCGCTGAAGGCTCACTAATCCATTCCGACGACTGGCCAGCTTACTCTAATTTAAACCAAATCAATTTCGTCATTTTCCGTAAATCATCAGCAGTATTACGGCGATCCTAACACTGGGGCACATACACAAGGAACTGAAAGATCCTGGCTTGATGCGAACTCAGGTATTGAAAAACATGAGGCAGCAATCAAAGAACTTTTCAGTCGCACCTAGACTACTTCAGTTGGCGGATGATGAGAAAAAGCTCTGACATACATTTAGCATTTTTAGTTGATATGTGTGATGTTTACCGATATAATATTTTAATAAAAAAAATGTTTTTTATGTTTTTACCATGTAGATATCATTACAAAGTAAAATATCAACGGTGTAGATACTTTTCCTTGTAGATAACAAGCCAAAGTACGGTGTAGATATTTTTTCTTATAGATAACAAGCCAAAGTAACACCACCCATTTTTTCAGTCATCCATTTAGTACCTTTTTTTAAAAGTAGTGAGAGGAAATTCAAGTTAAGGAAAATGGAATGAGGTTAGTCTGTAGGAGGTGCTTGATACAGGGTCTAAAATTTGCCTTGAAGGGCTGGATTTTTTTACAACAAGGAGACAGATCAAGGGCACACAAAAAAGGAAACAATAATAAAATAAAAGCCCGCTACTCGCTGCTCATAAAGAATCAAGAGGTGGCCGAAAGCTAGGTCAATTTCAGGAGAGGTGTCAGAT
This sequence comes from Eriocheir sinensis, assembly GCF_024679095.1. Taxonomy (NCBI): domain Eukaryota; kingdom Metazoa; phylum Arthropoda; class Malacostraca; order Decapoda; family Varunidae; genus Eriocheir; species Eriocheir sinensis. Next base: position 426,736 of record NW_026111633.1, read on the forward strand.
ACCCTTCTCTTGAAAGAGTTCAAGTCGTAGGCAGGAGGAAATACAGATGAAGGAAGATTGTTCCAGGTTTACCAGCGTGAGGGATGAAAGCGTGAAGATCTGGTTAACTCTTGCATAAGGGTTTGGACAGTATAGGGATGAGCATGAGTAGAAAGTCAGCGTGCAGCAGGGCCGCGGGAGGGGGTGGCATGCAGTTAACAAGTTCAAAAGAGCCGTCAGCGTGAAAATATCGATAGAATATAGAAAGAGGCCACATGCCGCATAAAAGTAAGAGGTAGAAGACTATCAGTAAAGGAGGAGAGCTGATGAGACGAAGAGACTTGAGACTTCACTCTGTCCAAGAGAGCTGTGTGAGTGGAGCCCCCACACGTGAGATGCATACTCCATATGAGGGGCGGACAAAGGCCCTGTATATGGATAGCAACTGCATGCAGGGAGAAGAAGTGGCGGAGACGATACAAAACCCCAGCCTCGAGGAAGCTGATTTAGTGAGAGACAGATGTGAAGTTTCAGTTAAGATTTAGAGTTAAGATAGACCGAGGATGTTTAGTGTTGAAGATGGTTACAGCTGAGGTGTTGTCGAAGCACAGGGGAGAGGTGTTTGGAAAATTGTGTCAGGTTGATAGGTGGAGAAACTGCGTTTTTGAGGCATTGAAGGACACAGGTTCCTTTTACTAATCGGAAATGATAGTAAGGTCTGAGGTTAAGCGTTCTGCAGCTACCAGCTTGGAGTCATGTAATTCCTGTTGAGAGGGTCTTCTGTTGAAAGAAGCTGAATAATGCAGAGGAGTCATCAGCGTATGCGTGGATAGGACAGTTTGTTATGGAAGAAGATCATTGATGAATAACAGGAAGAGAGTGGGTGATAGGACAGAGCCCTGTGGAACACCACTGTTAATAGGTTTAGGAAGAACAGTGACCGTCTACCACGGCAGAGATAGAACAGCCGGAAGGAAACTGGAGATAAGGAACAGAGAGAGAATCAGAAGAGGCAGTTTGGAAAGCAAAGACTTGTGCAGACTCTATCGAAGGCCTTCGATATGTCTAGCGCAACTGAGAAGGTTTCACCGAGCAGCTAAGATAGGATGACCAAGAATCAATTAGCAGAACAAGAAGATCGCCAGTAGAACGCCCTTGCGGAACCCATACTGGCGATCAGATGGAAGGTTAGAGGTGGAAAGGTGCTTTTGAATCTTCCGGTTAAGGATTGATTCTAAAAGCTATATAGACAGGAAAGTAAAGCTATAGGGCGGTAGTTTGAGGTTGGAACAGTCACCCTTCTTGACTGGGCTGTACGAGCGTACTTCCAGCAGAAAGGAAAGGTAGATGTTGATAGGCAGAGGCGAAAGAGTTTGACCAGGCAGGGTGTCAGCACGGAGCACAGTTTTAAGGACAATAGGAGGCGCTATATCAAGTCCATAAGCCTGCTGAGAGTTGAGGCCAGAGAGGGCATAGAAAACATCATTGGAAGAATCTTAATAACGTACAGGCATAAAGGAGTCGGAAAGGGGTGAGTAAGAGGAATATGCCCATAATCGTCCAGTGGAGTTGTTACAGAAAGTTTGAGCGAAGGTTTAATCTCAGAGATAGAAGAAACGGCAGTGCTGCCGTCTGGAATTAAGAAGAGGCAGGAAGAGGAAGTGAAGGTGGAGGAGATATTTTTGGCTAAGTGCCAGAAGTCTCTGGAAGAATTAAGAAAAGCAAGGTGTTCACATTTGCTATGGATAAAAGGAGTTTTTGGTAAGTCGAAGAATAGATTTGGCAAGATTCGGGCTGAAATGTAAAGGTCAAAGTTAGCAGGAGTTTGAAGGCTCTGGTACCTTTTGTAAGCTGCCTCTCTATCTTTGACAGCACGAGAACAAAGCGTAATTAAACCAAGGCTTTTTATCATGGGGAGTAGAGAAAGTACGTGGAATGTATGCCTCCATTCATGAACAATCACCTCTGTGATGCGCTGAGCATACAGAGGTCTCTCTCCTGGAAGCAGTAATCATTCCACAGGAAATCGGAAAAGTACATCCTCAGGTCATCCCACCGAGCTGAAGCAAAATACCAGAAGCATCGCCTCTTAGGTGGGTCAGAGAGATTACAGGAGCGATAGGACAGAATACAGAAATAAGATTGTGATCGGAGGAGCCCAACGGAGAGAACAGTTTGACAAAGTAAGCCGAAGGTTAGAGTGAGGAAGATCTAGTATGTTGGGCCGGTCTCCAAGACGGTCAGGAATACGTGTGGGGTGCTGAACCAACTGCTCTAGGTCATTGAGGAGAGCAAAGTTGTAGGCTTGTTCCTGGGATGGTCAGTGAAAGAGGATGAAAGCCAAAGCTGGTGAGCATTGAAATCTCCTAGGATGGAGATTTCAGGGAAGGAGAGTGAGTCAAGATGTGCTCACTTTAGAGTTCAGGTAGTCAAAGAATTTTACATAGTTAGTAGAATTAGGTGAAAGATAAACAGCACAGTTGTATTTAGCAATATAATAACAATGAAGTCTTAGCCAGATGGTGGAAAATTCAGGAGAGTCAGGTCGTGGGCACGAGCAAGTGATGTCATTGCGTCGTAGACGCAACATCAGCTTTATTGAAATTTAGGATAGAGATAGTAGGAGGAACAGAGTAGAGATCGATGTCAGTAACCTCAGAAACCTGTGTGTTTCCGGTGAAGAAGAAGGTGAGGTTTAGAGGAGGAGAGATGATGTTCCTGGAATGAATATTAGTACGAAGACCGCGAATATTGCAGAAATTGATAAGAAAAAGGTTTGAGGAGTTATCAAAACACCTCTCAGGTCGGCAGCCAGAAGAGTCCTCCCTGAGGGATTGCGGCCACCACCACCAGGCAGGACTCCAGAGGCATTGTTGTTCAACGCCATTTTGAATTTTGGGAAAAGGTGTGTGTGTTATGTGAATGTAGTGTGGTGTAGATAGAGAAGTATCTGTCTTTTGAGAGCATGCTGAACTACTCTGGTGTAGATGAGACAATAGTGAAACGGTTAGTGAGGTAATGGGAAGGGTCTTTGGAGGCTTAGCACCATCTCACTTCCATATATACCTCACCGGGAGTGGTTGCGCCCGTTCGGTAGGTGTCTTCTACCTAATTCCTACCAACTCCAGAGACAGCAGCACTGCTGTCTCGTCTGTCTCAGGCTGAAATCTTCGCTCAAACTTTCTGTAAGAACTCCACCCTGGACGATTCTGGGCATATTCCTCCTCTCATCCGCCCTCAGACTCCTTTTTTTCCAAATGAGCTGTTTTCTTTATGCCTCTCTGGCCTCAACTCTCAGAAGGAAGCTTATGGACCTGATGGGAGTGCCTCATATTGTCCTTAAAACTGTGCTTCCGTGCTGACACCCTGCCTGGTCAAACTCTTTCGCCTCTGCCTATCAATATCTACCTTTCCTTCCCTGCTATCACAGCTTTCCTCAACACTAAACATCCTCAGTCTATCCTTAACTCAAAATCTCAACTGGAAACTTCATATCTCATCTCTTACTAAATCAGCTTCCTCGAGGCTGGGCGTTCTGTACCGTCTACCGCCAGTTCTTCTCCCTGCACAGTTGCTGTCCATAATACAGGGCCTTGTCCTTCCCTCGTATAGATATGCATCTCATGTGTGGGGGCTCCCTCCACACAGCTCTTCTGGACAGAGTGGGCAAAAAGGCTCTTCGTCTCATCAGCTCTCCTCCTCATACTGATAGTCTTCTACTCTTAAATTCCGCCGCAATGTTGCCTCTCTTTCTATCTTCTATCGATATTTCACATGACTGCTCTTCTGAACTTACTAACTGCATGCCTCCCCCCCTCCCTGGCCCCCTTTGCACTCGACTTTCTACTCATGCTCATCCCTATACTGTCCAAACCCCTTATGCAAGAGTTAACCAGCATCTTCATCTTTCATCCCTCCACGCTGGTAAGCTCTGGAACAATCTTCCTTCATCTGTATTTCCTCCTGCCTACGACTTGAACTCTTTCAGAGGAGGGTATCAGGACACCTCCTCCCAGAAACTGACTATCTTAGCTTCACCTCTTTGGATTCTTTTAGGAGCAGCGAGTGGCAGGCTTTTTTTTTTATTAATGTTTACTTTTTTATTGCCCTAGAGCTGTCTCCTTTGCTGCTAAAAAAAAAAAAAAAAAAAAAATAAAAATAGGTTCGAGTCCACAGGAGGCACTATTCGCCAAGTCTGGAGACACCTACTCGTCTCCACAGGAAATTAGGACCAATCTGTGCAACGCTCAGCCAGGCTACATGTGCCAGCTCATTGACGTCATTACGCTTACCTTTATTTACAGTGGTTTATCAAATATATGTTAATTATTTCGTGACAACACACTTTATAATTTTCTTCAAGTTGATATGTATATACAGATGTTACTGATGTCTGACGCATTATAACACAGGCTGAAACACATAACTGATAGCTGCTGACGGAAGCTAAGTTACTACTGGGAACACTGACGGAACATCGTCCCCTTCCATCTACTCAGGCCCAATGTGCTTTGTTTTAACAACAGCTGAGATGCTTTCTACTATGATATTGATGTCTGACGCATTTATAACACAGAACAGGAACACGCAACGCTGATAACTGTGACGAGCTATTATTAAAGTTATCTGGGGAACTTTGACGGAACATCGATCCCTGCTCCTCGAGCTGCATGTTACTTTATTTTCTAACAGTTCAGATGGCTGTCTACTGATGTTATTGATGTCTGACATGCTTTCAACACAGACCCTGGAACTACATAACTGTGATAACTGTGACGAAGCTTAAGCTATCTGGCAACACTGACGGAACATTGGCCCACAGTGTGTGTGTGTGTGTGTGTGTGTGTGTGTGTGTGTGTGTGTGTGTGTTTATTTCTTTCACTGTGTGTGTGTGTGTGTGTGTGTGTGTGTGTGTGTGTGTGTGTGTGTGTGTGTGTGTGTGTGTGTGTGTGTGTGTGTGTGTGTGTGTGTGTGTGTGTGTGTGTGTGTGTGTGTGTGTGTGTGTGTGTGTTTTTCTGCCTATGTGTGTGTGTGTGTGTGTGTGTGTGTGTGTGTGTGTGTGTGTGTGTGTGTGTGTGTGTGTGTGTGTGTGTGTGTAATTAGTTGAATTAGACTGGTTATTGATCAAAAATCAGACTTTATAAAAAAGTGTGGGCGCTCCTCCAAAGAAAAAAAATAATACTATATTTGGTCCATGCCACAAGTAAATATCTGAGTTTATATAACTAACCAAAACAAACAACCTAACAATAATTAGATACGGCTAACAAGAAAGTAACAAAAAAGAATTACGAAGGAAATAAAAATAATTGAAAGGAGAGATAATGAGTGCACCAACACAGACACTCATCTGAACATGCTAACACTGGCCTCAGAAGAACAGACTAAGTTTTTCTTGATGGTAACATTGGTGGTTTGCATCCGTGATATATATTTGAAAAATGTGATGGCCTGTGTATTATAATAGCTTGGTATGTACATATTATGCAACCTTACAGCTTCACTAGCAGTGCACTCAAAAAGAACATGGAATTCATCTCCCACAGCATAGCATCACACTTATCTATTACAAAGCTTGATCTTCTCTATTTTTGCCTTGATGCACCAGCATTAACAGTTTACACATTAACTTTTGTTACAAGTTCTTATCCGTCACTATTATTCGGTTGTCTTCTGTAACATGAAATACACCACTCCAATCTAATCCACACCTCAAACATTTCGTAATTACTGCTGAGATTTTGTTATATGTTGTTGTGTAGTTGCAATTCATGGTCTTTCAATCTCCAATTCCACAGCTTTTTAACCATGTTATTGCGAACATCTTGAGACAGCACGCTTCTCTGACATACCACACTCATCACAAATGTTTTTAATACAGGCTGGCTTGTGGAGAAGTATATATCCTAACCTATCCAAATGTAACAAGCAGTGATACATTGCTGACCAAGGTACATCTTCCTAAAATAATTTTTTTGACCAATATCCCATCATTCTGGCACATATGTGTATGTCAAGTGGAAATACTTAGATCACCATATACCCATGTCATGCTAGTATTCTTATAGACCCCAGCCTGTTTAAAATTTCATATGCAAAGACTCTAACTGTAAAAATCCCAAATCTCTGAAGCATGGGGTCAGTACGGGCAACACCAAATGATCTAAGCTATAGTTCAGTTTGCATGTGTCGGCTGGCAAGTCAAATTTCCTACACTTTCCTATCAGTAGATACACATTTGCGTACTCTTCTTTAAGCTCAGCTCGCCTTTATGGAACCTTCCTTTGTAATTAATAACACACCAAGATACTTATAGTCTTCCACTACTTCAATATTTCACCTCCAAATTAAATTTAGCAGTTATCAATGTTGGCTCTTCCCCTACTAAACATGACTATTTTGTTTTGTTTAAGTTGTAGTTTCCATTGCTTACAGTACAAATTAAAAGCAGTCGGAAGCATTGCATTCCTCCTCACTATCACACAAAACTGTTTCAATAAGCATACACAGTATGCCAGGAGTTTTAAGTGTGAATTTAAGGAAATCATCATAAAATCTACATAAATACAATTAAATTCAAGCAATTTACTTTCAATATCATTAATTAAAAACGACCAGCAATGAGTGACAAATTTTATCCATACTCACCCTACTATTGGCTCCAGCATGACCACAAGACCTGATGTCATCATACATGTTTCTGATTACAGTAATATTTCCATGCCTTTCGTTCTGGCAGCACCACGAACCTTCACGCACACCATATCAAAAGCTTTCTTGTAGTCCACAAACAGACAAGAGCTTCCTTTTCCTCAATGAACAATCAATTATACATTTAGCAAAATATATGATCAGTGTAGAGTACTCATACCTAAACCTGCTTGTGTTTCATTAATATTTGTATTTGAGTATTCATTGAGTCTCGTTAAGTATTGAGTAACAGCTTCCCCATACAACTAAACAAGTGATCCCCCGGTAGTTGTTAACTGAGCGTCACCCTTATTCTTATAAAAGTGGCACTATTGTCCCAACCAGCCGCTCAGATGTGGCATGACGCCAGTATCAAGTGTCTTATTAAACAGCTTAACATATAGGGAACAAATATGCTGGAGTAATTTTAATGTATTCATTTAATATCATGTCAGATGCTGGGGATTTTTTTTAAATATTTCTATAGCCTCTTCGTTAGTTATAGGGTCATTAAGTAATGGTGAGAGCTAAATTGTTATCTGACGGAACATCATCGTCCTCCTCACTGTGTTACTTTATTTTCAACAGTTCAGATGGCTCTACTGATATTATTGATGTCTATAACACAGACCTGGAACACTGATAACGTGTGTGTGTGTGTGTGTGTGTGTGTGTGTGTGTGTGTGTGTGTGTGTGTATTTATTTCTTGCAATGTGTGTGTGTGTGTGTGTATTTATTTCTTGCAATGTGTGTGTGTGTGTGTGTGTGTGTGTGTGTGTGTGTGTGTGTGTGTGTGTGTGTGTGTGTGTGTGTGTGTTTTTTTGTGTTTGTGTGTGTGTGTGTGTGTGTGTGTGTGTGTGTGTGTGTGTGTGTGTGTGTGTAGAATTGGAATTGAATTGAACTGAATTTATTGATCAAAATCAGACTTTATAAAAAGTGTGGGCGCTCCTCCAAAAGAAAAAAAAATAACACTATGTTGTCCATGCCACAAGTAAAATATCTGGTTATATAACTTACTAAACAAACACAACAATAATTAAATACATTAACAAAAGTAACAAAAAGAGGTACGAAGAAATAAAAATAATTGAAGGAGAATAATGAGTTGCCAACAATTCAGACACTCATCATGAACATGCTTAGCACTGGCCCCTCAAGAACGAGAGCTAAAGTTTTCATAGATCAGGTAAACATTGGTGGTTTATATCCGTGATATATATTTGAAATGTGATGGCCTGTGTGTATAATAGCAGGTATGTACATATTATGCAACCTTACAGCTTCACTATCAGTGCACTAAAAAAGAACATGGAATTCATCTCCCACAACGCCAGCATCACACTTATCTATTACAAAGCCAGATCTTCTCTATTTACGCCTTGATGCCTGCCAGCATTAACAGTTGCATTAACTGTTATTTACAAGTTCTTAATCTCTGTCACTATTATTCGAAGTTGCTCTTCTGTAACAGCTTGGAAATACTACCACTCCAATCTATAATCCACCTCAAACATTTCGTAATTACTGCACAGAGATTTTATTTACTATGTTGTTGTGCCATAGTTGCAATTCCACTGGTCTTTCAATCTCAATTCCCACAGCTTTTTTAACCCATGTTGTATTAAGTGAACATCTTGAGACATACCATAACACATGACATACCACACTCATCTGGACAAATGTTTTTTAATACAGGCCAAACATGGAGAGAGTATATATCCCTATACCTATCCAAATGTAACAAGCAGTGATACATTACTGACCAAAATTTTGTATCTTTACCTAAAAATAATTTTAGACCAATATCCCATCATTCTGCTCTTTATATGTATGTCAAGGTGGAAATACTCCCCAGTTCACCATAATACCATGTCATTGCTAGTATTCTTATGAACTCCCCAATGCCTGTTTAAATTAAATTTCATATACGCAAAGATTCTCTAGCTCTCTAATCTGTAAAATCCCCAAATCTCTCTGAAGCATAGGTACTGGTACAGGCAACACCGTGGTATTTAAATAGTTCAGTTTGCATGTCGGTGGCAAGTCAAATTTCCTACACTTTCCTATCAGTGAATACATTGCCCCGTGCGTTGCCATGTTCTTTTTAAGCTCCAGCTTCGCCTTTACGGAACCTTCCTTTAGGTATTAAATAACACACCCGAAGATACTCTATAGTCTTCCACTACTTCAATATTTCACCTCCAAATTCAAATTTGTAAAGTTATCAATGTTGGTTTCTTCCCTACTAAACATGACTATTTTTGTTTGTTGCTGTTGTTGTAGTTTCCATTGCTTACAGTACAAATTGAAAGCAGTCCAGGCTTGTTGCATTCCCTCCCTCACTATCACACAAAATAACTGTTTCATATGCATACATTAATACTTGAGGGAGTTTTAGTGTATGAATTCTAAGAAATCATCACCAAAATCTACATAAATACAATTAAATTCAAGCAATTTACTTTCAATATCATTAATTAAAGACGACCAGCAATGGTGACAAATTTTATCCCTGCCTTTAACCCCTACTATTGGCTCCAGCATGACACAAGACCTGATGTCATCATACATGTTTCTGATTACATTAAATATTTCCCATGCACCTTTTCGTTCACCAACTTGTACCACGAGCACCTTCACGCCACACCATATCAAAAGCTTTCTTGTAGTCCACTGGAAACAGACAAAAGAGCTTCCTTTTCCTCAAATTGAACAATCAATTATACATTTAAGCAAAAATATATGATCCAGTGTAGAGTACTCATGCCTGGGAACCTGCTTGTGTTTCATTAATAATAAACTTTGTATTTGAGTATTCATTGAGTCTCTCGTTAAGAACATTGAGGTAAGCAGCTTTCCCATAACCAACTAAGCAAAGTGATCCCCAGTGAAGTTGTTAACATCCTGAGCGTCACCCTTATTCTTATAAAGTGGGCAATCTATTGTCCCAACCAAAGCCGCTCAGATGGCATGACGCCAGTATCAAGTATCTTATTAAACAGCTTAACATATAGGGGAACAAAATATGCTGAGTACTTTTAATGTATTCATTTAATATCATGTCAGATGCTGGGGATTTTTTTTTAAATATTTCTAGCAATCCTCTTTCGTTGGTTATAGGGTCATTAAGTAATGGTGAGAGCTCATTATTATCCATATTATCATGATCATTTAGAGTATTTACTTCATTATTATCACGTTGTCATCACTGCCAATCTGTCTGAAATCGCTCGGAAATTCATTTAATGTAATGGGGATCTGATGGCTCTTTTTCTGGACCATTAAGGATTTTCCAGTATCCTCTATAGGGTCACCACTTTTGCATTTCCTAAGTTCTTTAATTATGTTTATTTTTTTTTTATTCTTTTAAGATTTGTTTTGTATTTTCTGCTTCTCCCTCAATCATGCTGTTAAAGTTTACACTATTCCTGTGCAAAATGATATCTATGCCTCTGCTTTATGGTACTCCTTTTCTTGTTTTCCAGCATTGTTTGTCATAACCTCCCTTACAGTGGCACTAAGTTGCTCTTTTTGATATAATATGTTTTTTTCTTTATGGTGTGAAAAGTTGCAAAGTGCAGGGTCATTTAATATTTGGCTTTAATTCCTGGCTAATATCATCTATGGATAAATTATTCAACTTAACCATCAACGCATTTTACCTTACACTCTCACTAATATTCCTCACATATACACAAACCCTTTCTCTCAGCATTCCACTTTTCCTGGCCTTTCACTTGCTCTGTTTTGTTCTGCCTCCTGGGCACTCATGCTTACAGCGGGTACATTACTTGGTCCCATAAATTTCATCCTTACGTATAATCCACAGTGTACATCAGACAATAGCGGATCATAACTGGTCCAATACTCTAAAACCACCACATATTGCATAACTTCAGGTGAACCTGTAAGAAGTAATCTAGAGTTGTATTGTATGTAGTTGTAGGCTTGCTAACACCACAGTCTTCCCCATCCTTCCATTAAATATAAACACTTGATGATTTTTACAAAGTTCAACCAGTTTCCTTGCCATAAAAGTTCCTGTCTAGGTCAGATCTTGGTTTGCCCTGGTTCAGTTAGTTATATATCATAATCAGTTACACTTACGTGGGGTACCTTTCGGCAGGCACCTGATCATCACCAGCACCAGAGGGAACGTAGAAGAGAGTATGAGCATTAAAATCACCTCACAGAGTACATGCATATAGTCATCACTGGTATAAGTTATCAAAATTGTCCAACTCATCAAAGTGCTCTTCAGTGCCATATCTTGAGTGTGAGGGGAATGTAAACACAGCTTATTACCAACTCCTCACCTAAATTTGCACTCCCTCTGTCTACTGTAATTGAGAGTTAGTTCTTATGTGCCTCCACTGAAAGCTAACATTTTTTCCCAATGGCTAGAAGTAGACCCCAGACTGTATGTGTGTGTGTGTGTGTGTGTGTGTGTGTGTGTGTGTGTGTGTGTGTGTGTGTGTGTGTGTGTGTGTGTTTGTGTGTGTGTGTGTGTTGTGTGTGTGTGTGTGTGTGTGTGTGTGTGTGTGTGTGTGTGTGTGTGTGTGTGTATTATTTCTGTGTGTGTGTGTGTGCAATGTGTGTGTATTCATATCTTGCAATGTGTGTGTATGAGTATTTATTCATTTTGCAATGTGTGTGTGTGTGTGTGTGTGTGTGTGTGTGTGTGTGTGTGTGTGTGTGTGTGTGTGTGTGTGTGTGTAATTCACCTCTTGGTTCTGTTGTTGGGTCTCTCGAGACAGCCAGCCGGTTCCCTACGGTGTATGTATTTTTAAGCCATGTGTGTATTTATTTATTTCTTGCAATGTTCATGTGTGTGTGTGTGGGTGTGGGTGTGGGTGGTGTGCAGGGTGTGTTTTTTGCAAAATGCAATTTTTGGCAGACGGAATCACGCTCCCTTGTATCCAGCTCACGCCCCCACAGACAACTTAGTTTCGTTCACAGTTATCAGTTATGTAAGGTTCCAGCTCTGTGTTATAATGTGTCAGACATCAGTAACATCATGTAAACATCTCAACTGTTGAAAAATATGTGTGTTCTCACGCAATAATTAAAATATATTTGATAAAACTGCAAATAAAGGGCAAGTACGACGTCACGAGCTGGCAATACGTGGCCTGGCTGAGCGCGCGCTGTGATTGGTCCCACTTTCCCTGGAGACGAGGTGTTCCAGACTAGCGAATATGCGTCCGGCCCAGCGGTGAGGCTCGCTTTAAATGCTAAACTCTTTCCAGCGTTTCAATCTGGCCAGTGGGTGTCGAGGCTTTAAGCTAAAACTAAATTGACTCTCTCTCTCTCTCTCTCTCTCTCTCTCTCTCTCTCTCTCTCTTTCCGAGCAAAAAACGAGTCACAGCCACGTCCCTCCACCCTTCCCATGTAAATAGACGCCGTGCATCGCAACAAACCCGTAACCGTGATCCCGCAAGTACCACCACCTCTATTACCAAGCCTCTAGATAACTTAAAAATCCTTAGTTTCAATGCGCGTAGCCTAAGAAACAAATTTGATGAACTGAGATGTCTTGCTCAAACAGAAAATTTTGACATAATTGCTATAACCGAAACATTTATCGACACCACAAATATTGATTTAAGTTCCGAATACAACATAGATGGCTACAGACTCTTCAACAAAGATCGTGTAAACCGTAGAGGCGGTGGCGTCGCCCTTATGTCGTGTTATTTGCAACCCACTGACAAAAAAACACCGGGAAACAGTAACGTTGAACATTTGTGCGTGCGGGAGTAAACATTGCAAAAGTCAATTTAACCATATATCTGTCATCTACAGACCTCCCGGGCAATCACTCGATGACGACCTCAAAATGTACAGCGTCTTAAGGCAGTCACTTAATAACAACGACTCACTGATATTAGAGACTTCTTAACCTCCCCCATATCGACTGGGCGACACTGTCAGGTACAGAAGGCGAGTCACATAGAATGATCGAATTTCTAGAAGAAAAATTATCTAAGCTTCACAAAATGGTTTCTGAGCCAACTCGGGACAAAATAATATACTGACCTTGTTATAACGACCCAAGATAACCTAGTCAGTAGTGTCACGGTAGGAGAACACCTCGGTCTTCTGCGATCACAAGTAAATTAGTGCGCGTCGACATTAGGAGCTCAGTCATCAGTGACTGAAAAATAAAGTAAAGGTCCCCAATTTCAAAAGAGCTTAACTTCGAAGAAATCCGACAAAAACTAACGTAGAAATACAACTATCAGATGACGGCAACGTAGATGAAGCCTGGCTAAGCTTTAAAAATCACTTACTACCACTCAGCAGAACACATTCGTCCCTCTTGTGCGAGAAGCGAATTAACACTCAATTAAAAGCCCACCGTGGTTTAATAGCGAAATTAAACAATCAGTCAATGAAAGAAAATTGTTTTACAGGTTAAAGAAAAGAACAAAGCACGCCGGAAAACATTAGAACTTTATAATGATGCCAGGCGACGAGTAAAACAGACTAGTAGGTCAGGCAAAGCGTGCTGCAGATATGACAGAAAATATTGCAGCCAACTGTAAAAATAATCCGAAATCTTTCTTCTGGTTACGCTAAACAACAGAAAGCGC
>NW_026111634.1:5000-12500 GCF_024679095.1 Eriocheir sinensis
CACACCACCGCTGCGATGGAGAAGAGCACGTTGGTGGGTGCTGGGCAGGCCATTGGCACTTCAGGAGGAGGCGTTGCTTTCAGCACCGTTCTCGTGCTACCTCAGACCTCCTCCGGTAGCCCTCAGGTGCACCGTCAGGTGAGACGCACTAAAGGCCCACCCTTGCGCCCTTGTGTGTGGCACCGTCAGGGCAGCGACGCGGCGACGGTGCTCAGGCTGTTCAGCTTCAGGTACGTGGCTGGTCTTGCCCGTCCCCCTCGTGTGGGTGTTGTTGTTGTTGTTGTTGTCGATGTCGTTGTCGCTGTCATTGTTGCTGTGTCTCCACTGGCTCGGTCGGTGGTGCTGGGTGCCGTTGATGAGGCGTTCAGCCCCTCCTCTGCACCTTGTCTAGCAGGTTGGCAGGTGGCAGCAGGCGCTGGCCATCCAGTGAAGCAGTGCATACTCCATGCTGGACGGACTTGTTGCCCGCGCTATAGGGTGTTCAGGCCCTCAGCATCGAGGAGGTTCTTCATGCGGCAGCAGGAGGTTTCACCTTCTGGGAGCTTTGTGCGCCACCCTTTCAGGTGACGGTCGAACCACGCAGCTTCAGGAGTCCTCCACTTGCCCAGGATGTCGACGCTGGCCTGCAGAGGGATGGTGTCGTTCCCGAGTCTCAGTCTGCCATTGGGTTGCCTCACGTCCTCCCGAAACAATGATATTACCATGGCCTGGGTTTTTGTCAGGGGCAAACCTGACTTGCCACCTCTTTCCCCAGGCCATTATGTCTGCCAACTGTCTGTTGACGGACTCTATACTCCGTCCTGGGCTTCCTCCTCTTGTATGTTCTGGAGAGGGTGCAGTCGTCGGCGTGAGCGCTTGCTGCCAGGATGGTTTTTGCAGGGTGTCGATAAGTATATGCTCCCACAGAATGGGTCAGGACGGACCCCTGTGGAACAGAGGCCTCACCGGAAGCTGGTCGAGGTGCTTCCGTTGACACCTTTGCTACCATGGGCTCCTGCCTGGCACTGGGTAGGATTTTGAGCAGGCGCAGCAGGGTCCCCCGTGATGCCCTGGTTGCTGTGGCTTCGCCGTCAGACCGCGGTGTGCCAAATGCAGGTCAGAACACGCCAGCTATATCCAGAGCAACGTCACGAGAGGAGGGGTGGCAGCCCGTCATCAAGGGCGTCATGCCAGAGACTTTGAGAGGAGAAGGAGGAGGTCTGAGGTGAAACAGGCCCTTCCGAAAACCAAACTGCTTCGGTGACTGCAGGTGTGGTTTCACTCGAAGGATGTCAATTGCTCCCGATGGCGTCCTCTCAAATATCTCTTGCTGATGATTGGGAGGTGATGATTGACCTTGTAATTGCCTGGCTCGAACCTGGATTTTTTCTTCTGTGCGGGTGTCTGGCCTCCTTCTACCTTACAACCTGGGCCACACCCGCTCTGCAAGGCATCGCCGGAAGATCACCTGGAGCGAGGGGCTGGTGAGCTCAATCAGAGCATCGCCGCAGTAAGTATGGACTGACGTTGTCAAGGCCTCGGCGCCTTCCTGGTGTTGACGCCCCTCAGATGTCTCCTGACAGCAATCCTCAGAGGTTAGCACTCTCTCTAGTTTTGAGGCGATGAGTTGGGGGAGGTGGGCGGCCTGTCTGGTTCCTGGGTTGTCATCTCTTTTGCAGCTAAGTGACAGGCCTTAGGTCATCTTTTTCCCCGGCTGGTGATGGCCGCAGGAAGTCTCCGTCAGGTTTCCTCAGGGCAGGGACTGCGTTCCTGGGGCTTAAACCGCCTTGCTGTTCCTTCACCCAGCCCCCACCACTGTTTTCCGGTCAGGTTTGGTTGAAGAGACAGCTTTTCTCCTCTCACTGGCATCCACCTTTCTTTTGCCCTTTGCTGTCCCTCATCTATTTTTGCAGGCTCGTCTGTGTTAGGCCTTATGCCCTCCTGCGTGGGGTGTCTTTTATATCGTGTAACCAAAAGCTTGCTTGTGCTTCCTTTCGGCTGCAATGCAGCACCTGTGCCCCGAACCAAAGGCTGGTCTTTTGGGCTGGTTGAGTAGGTGCAGTGGGGGACCTGATGTTGCTGCTGGACGGTATTGTCAAAGGGACAGTGGTGAGGGCGGAGACGTCATGTTGTGGGTCACCGTTAGGACCGTGCCCATGCAGTCACTTGCCAAGGCCTGCCTTGCAGCCATCCAGTCAGCGCGGTCCCACAGCCAGATGACTCCTGGTGTTCCTCTTCACGCGCTGAGGGCCCAGGCTGATGGTGGTGAGTATGGCATTGTGGTCGGAACTGCCCACACACGGTCTAATAGGCAGCACAGCACGCAATCCTCAGCAGGTCTGTGAGCACAGGGTCCAGGGAGCCTCCACGCTGATGTCCAGGGGAACTCAACATGGTTGTGCAATCCATGCCACCGCTAACAGAAGGCTCAGGTGAAGCCCTCGTCACCAGGTGTTGATTTAGGTCGCCCACAACCATCGCGTACTCACTCACTCTCTCTCTCTCTCTCTCTCTCTCTCTCTCTCTCTCTCTCTCTCTCTCTCTCTCTCTCTCTCTCTCTCTCTCTCTCTCTCTCTCTCTCCTCTCTCTCTCTCTCTCTCTCTCTCTCTCTCTCTCTCTCTCTCTCTCTCTCTCTCTCTCTCTCTCTCTCTCTCTCTCTCTCTCTCTCTCTCTCTCTCTCTCTCTCTCTCTCTCTCTCTCTCTCTCTCTCTCTCTCTCTCTCTCTCTCTCTCTCTCTCTCTCTCTCTCTCTCTCTCTCTCTCTCTCTCTCTCTCTCTCTCTCTCTCTCTCTCTCTCTCTCTCTCTCTCTCTCTCTCTATCTCTCTCTCTCTCTCTCTCTCTCTCTCTCTCTCTCTCTCTCTCTCTCTCTCTCTCTCTCTCTCTCTCTCTCTCTCTCTCTCTCTCTCTCTCTCTCTCTCTCTCTCTCTCTCTCTCTCTCTATATACTCTCTCTCTATATATATATATATATATATATATATATATATGCTCGCTCGCTCACTCTATCTCCTTCTCTCTCTCTCTCTCTATATACTCTCTCTCTCTCTCTCTCTCTCTCTCTCTCTCTCTCTCTCTCTCTCTCTCTCTCTCTCTCTCTCCCCTCTCTCTCTCTCTCTCTCTCTCTCTCTCTCTCTCTCTCTCTCTCTCTCATGCTGATGTTACAGTCATCTTGATTTGTCACTACATCTTTAATTGCGTGTCGCTTCTCGTTCATCAGATAAACAAACCTTCCAGGCCGGACAAACCTTCCCCTTCGCATGCAGCCTTCGGCAGTTTCCTACGTGCAGCAAATGAAATTTGTCACCTTTAATATTAACCTGGATGGACTCAACGAGTTTGGTGGGTTTTGGGACCCTGCATGCTGGCCTCTCCTTCCCGCACCCTCCGCCTCCACTTGCCTGCACTAAACCCACTCCAGCCATGCACTGCTGATCCCTGCCCGGCCTCACCCGAGGTATTGAATCACATAACTTCCAAACAGACAGAAAGAACCACGGCTTTTTCTTTCCGCCATCTCTACAAACTTACTGCAGGTCTTTTTATGTTTGTAGTGTGAGCAGAGAATTTAGTACGAAGCCGTTTTAGACACATCTCTTCTTATGAAGTTGCTCCTAGTACTCTCAAGTTTGACTCTTTTCTTATACTCGTTGGTTTCTTTCCTTATTCAACAATAAAGGTCGAATTGAGGAATGACGTCGATAAATATAGCAATGTATAAACTTTTGCTATTAACTTCATAGATGCAGGCGATGATGGATGTGTTATTGATCACGGCGCTCCATATTCAGTTCAAGCAGATCCACATGAACTGAAACCAGGCCCATCAGCCAATGCATGGTTTCGACAAGAGGGATGAAAAAGTAGAAGTGGGAAGCAGGTGTGTAGCTTGAGATGGACCGGTTAACTTAGTAGATCGATAGGGAGAAGATATGTAATTCTGATAGACATGAGTAGACAGCTAACACCTGTGCGAGATAAGGAATCGAAGACAATGCGTTGAAGTTCATTGCACATCATCATAACGGAGGGTCAGGAGGAGAAGCAACTGTCCCTATTACTTCTTGCTGGCCTTCAGCAGCGGGTGGCGAGGAGGGCATCGACGTCAGCACTTGCACAGGCTCGATTCCAAAGCGCCGTCTTATTATTGACTTAAAGGAAGGTTGGTAGGTAGACACATAAATTAATAAATCACAATATCTAGATAGATACATGAGATACGCATGAACAGGCTGGCAGAAGGACATGTATATAGATGGATGATTTAAATGGGTGACTAATATCGATTGATACATTAAAGAAATATAGATAATCTTATTTTACTAGCCATACAGGTGGACATCGTTGGTGACTATAAAATCAATAGTCATAGTCAGACGAACCAGACGTGGACACAGAAAACTATCGACGACCTTACTGGCGATATGTGCGTAGGTAAACATTACGAGCCGGTATGCTCAATGGATCCATCAAAAAAAAAAAATAGACAACGGCGGTAACCTCGCGGCCCGGCCCAAGGTGCGGACTGACGGTTTCAGGGACACAGGGGGAGACTGTGAGTGCCTTCCCGGCCAGCGTGCACGTCGTCGCCCTGAGGCCGAGTCGTCGCCTGACACGCTGAATAATGAAAACACTTGGGGATGCGTGGCCACGGCTGTTCACTTCGCACCTCCACCCCCATAGCCGCCCACCTCTTTTCTGCTCCTCTGACATGGGTTCTTAGGGTGAGGGTCGCGCTCCACCCCTGGCTCGCAAGCCCCCCCTGCCTGCCTACCAGACCCCTGCCAGGCCATGTGTTTCATCCCCCACGCTGCCCTGCCGCCGCTCAGCAGGTCCTTGGAGACGTGGCGATAACGATTACTAGTGGCTGTTGAGGGACTGGGACGACCGGTAATACGCGAAAGCCCTCATCTCGGGTCAATATATCTAGTTGTTTTTTGGTAAATATTTTAGTGGTCTTTTTTTTTAAGTCGTTTTGTCGTCAGGGCTATTTTTGTTTTCTATTTCCCGCTGTGCCGAGGGATGTGTGGGGCGTTCATTGTGCACCTGATAATAATGGCTGGTGGCATATTTGGTGGGCAGATGATGAGCTGGTTTGAAGTGGTTATATTTATCAGGTCAGAGAATCAATTTTCAATAATCGCTATCATATCCACAATCGTAACCAACTTTATATAATTTTAGAGGTGGTATCATGTGTTGTTGAGTCAGGTCCGTCGAACTGGCCTTCCCGGCAGCAAGTGGCCGTGAGGGGTGAGGAGGCAGACACGCGGAGCCGCGGACCAGAATACTACCGCAGGTGTGGCGGCGATTAATGGTTTTAGAAGTGTTTGCGCACTGAAAGATGTGGCGGCGGCGGGCTTGGCGGGGCCCAGCGGCAGGCGTCAGTGGTGGGTGCGGTGCAGGGTGAGCCAGCAGTGTTGCCAGGCCTGGCCAGGGGCCCCGCGAACATGACGTCACGACACACTGTAGCAGGATTTGCCACAGTGATGGCGGCGGCTGGTGTAAACACACGTGGCTGGGACACTCCCCGCCCGCCTGCCTGTCCTCTCACATATACATGTGGTGCTTCCCAAGCAGCCCCATCACGGCGTCCTCTCGCCACATCAACGCCGCCTCCGCCACCCATGGGTGCGGCAGCAGCAACCTCAGGCATGATGATCGTCCCTGTGACCTCCGGAGACACCAGCATCCGCCCAGCCGCCACCTCCTCGGCCTGGTGACATAAGTGACATTCACCTTCCTCTCGCCTGTCTGTCGCCGGAAAATGGACACAAACATCCCGCTCGTCACGTTGCATTGTAGAGGCTGTTGTTGTCATGGCAGTATGGAGGACACCGATCACAAATCAGCGCCGTGTTTTGGGTTCCATTATTTTGGAGACCCTGCAGTCGCTCCAATTTCGTAAACTAGGCAAAAATATAGTTGTTTACTGTTTACCGCCACTATTTGATTATTCCTTCACAGCTGTGTCAATGCTACCCAACAAAAATACGAGCGAAGGTGGAGGCAGGCATGATACTTCAGCGTCATGGTACACGATGCTCGTCACTCAATCAACTGGGCCGAGGCGAGGAGTGGGAAAGAGGGCAGAAGGGGAGAGAGAGGGAGCGGGGAGGGCAGGGAGAGGATTGGGTGCCCCCTGTCTGTGCCTGTATACAATATATCTCCCTTGCTCCAGCTCCGGCAACACCTCCCGCAAGAACAGAGGCGCAAGAACGTGTTTAATAATATGTTTGTCTTGTTGGTCATGCAGCTACAAGGATTAAAGTTAGAACACTGGAAAAGGTATGGGGTAACTTTTGTCCTTTCATAAGTTTTGAGGTTTCTGTTTTCCTGTACCGTAGAGTTCTGGAGCCATATTCTTAAACATTTCGGCACCCAGCCTCACATAACTGACAAGGCTTTCGTAGGAGTTTGGGCATTTCAGTGGTATTTTATGATCCTGGTTTTAGTTTAACCTTTCTTCTGTAACATGAACCTAGAAAAATAGTCTTTAGAACCCGACTGATCTTCTTTTTGGCCTTTGGAAATAGTTGATGTGAGGGGCGGTAGAGTCTGAGAATACCGCCCCTGCCTTGTGTAGCGCGACCCACCTTCCTTCAGTGACTGTCCCCATTAACATCCCTCTGCATCACTCTGTTTCCCTCCTTTCTGTATGATTTCCTAAGTAGCAGCTCCTCCGTGTATGCTGTCCTGCTCTTTAACACTCACCTACAATGCTACAACACTCAAGGACTTATCTCTCATCCCCTTCGAGGCAGTTCCTCCGTGTATGCTGTCCTGCTCTTTAACACTCACCTACAGACACTACCACGCTCAAGGACTTATCTCTCAGCCCCCCTTTGTAGCAGCTCCTCCGTGTATGCCGTCCTCCTCTTTAAAAACTCACCTATGGTAACTACAACTCTCAAGGGCTCAACTCTCAGCCCCTTCATGGCAGCTCCTCCGTGTATGCTGTCCTGGTCTTTGACACTCACCTACAGTAACTACAACTCTCAGGACTTAACTCCATCCCCATTCATAGCTCCTCCGTGTATGCTGTCCTGCTGTTAACACTCACCCACAGACCTTCCTCCTCTCACATCAACTATTTCCAAAGGCCATAAAGGAGATCAGTCGGGTTCTCAATTAATGTGTTTTTTTTAGGTTCACGGTACAGAAGAAGAGTCAAACTGCCACCAGGGTCGTAAAACTACCCCTGGAAATGGCCACAACTCCTACAAGCCTTGTCAAATGTGAGTGTGACTGCCAAGGGTTTCATAATGCGGACTGTTCATCTCCTGGATAGCTGTAACATCCCCTAGCTCCACCATTTGTCACTTCCACCCCTCGTCCATTACGACACTAACCTGCCTACACACACACACACACACACACACACACACACACACACACACACACACATACACTGCTCCCAGGGACGGGTCAGCGATATTCAACAATGGAACCAATCACGGGAAGGCGACGACAAATGGAACAAAAGGAAGAGTTCTTTGTTTTCACGGACGGGGTCGCTGGCAAA
>NW_026111634.1:17500-25000 GCF_024679095.1 Eriocheir sinensis
AGCGAAATAGAGGGGACGAGGAGGCGGACAAGGATATAGTTTGACAGAGCGGGCTGGAAATAGGTGAAAAGTCAAGCTTATGTGGGTGTTTGTAGAGATGCATTTGATCAAGGCTTCATTCTTACGTTTCCAAACCAAAAGAGAGTTGTAAAAAGAGTATTTAGAGAGAGAGAGAAGAATACATGAGATAGCAGCAACGGAGACTCGCCTTGCACGTGTTTACACCTGCCCTCCTCCTCCTCCTCCTCCTCCTCCTCCCTCTCCTCCTGTAAGGCAAACACCACACGCTCGCTAGTTAGTTGATCTGAACCTCCATGGGAGAAGGATCAGGGACTAAAGTAAGAAGCTGAACCAGAGAAAAGGAAGAAGTGGAAGAGAAGTTGTTGGATCAAACGGAAGAGGAAGAGGAGAAGCAAATGGATCAGACGGAAGAGAAAGAGATGGATGAATTGAAATGATAGAAGAGGAAAAGTATGAGAAATAGGATCGTTGGGAAGAGGAAGAGGAGAAGAGTTGGGTCAGAAGGAGGAGGAGGAGGAGGAGGAGAGAGTCGAAAAAAAACCAGCATTGACCTTTTAATCAGAGACGTCATAGCTGACTTAAACCTTTACACACACATACACACACACACACACACACACACACACACACACACACACACACACACATACTCTTCAACACCTGGGGGGCAACAACACTAACAAGTTGTTCTCCAAGATACGCACTTTGTGTGGCCTGGGCAACCCATCGTCGGCTTTCCCGTTTCTCCCCTCCTCCTCCTCCCCCTTGAGACTGCTGACCTGATTAACTCTCACATCTCATCCACCAGGCAAAGCCGTCCCCCCCCAGCCCTTGCCGCCCTCCCCGCCCCCCTACCTTCCCCGTCAAATCCACCCGCCGTGGAAGATTCAACTTGCCGAAACACTCAGATCCCTCAAACTCAAAAGGTCTACCACACCTCTAGATTTACCCATAAAACTTCATCAGGAATTTTCCTATGAACTTGCTACCCCCCTTGCCTCCATCATAAATGCCTCCCTCACTCAGAGTAAATGCCCCACAGATTGGAAAACCTCATTCGTCACTCCCATCCCTAAAGTCACCAACCCCATCTCACTTAATGAACTAAGACCCATTGATATCACTCCAATCCCGAGCCTGCTCTGTTAAGACTTTGTATTTAGCTGGGCACATGATACTATTCATTACAAAATTGATCAGAGCCTCCTCCACAACTCACTGCCTCATTAGTTTCCTTAATTTCATTCTTAAAAACCTGGACACCAGAAATTTTTTTTATCTGCCCTCGCTTTTATTGACTTTCGGAAAACCTTCGACCTGGTTAACCACACCACTGTCATCGCCAAGGCCATAAACATCGACCTGCCCTTCCACCTGACATCCTGGCTGGCGGACTTCCTGACGCACCGGCACCAAGCTGTGCGTCATCAAGGCTGCACCTCCACCCTCTAGCCCCTCTCTGCTGGGGTGCCACAAGGGACGCGCATGGGGCCTCTTTTGTTTCCTTATTCTGATCAACAATGTACTGTTAGACGCCCCTCATCGCTGGAAGTACGTGGATGATTCTACAGTGGGCATCTCCATCAACAGCACAGGCACTGACTACACGCCCCTACAACACATTCTGGACCGACTGCAGAGCTGGACACAAGACAACCACGTCACCATCAACACCAACAAGACGGTTGTGATGTATTTCCACCTTCACCACTGCCATCTGCCAGCCCTGAAGGTTGGCCCTCACCAGCTGCAGGTGGTTGAATCTACCAAACTACTTGGAGTCACCCTGGACTGCAAGCTGAGCTGGGGCATGCACGTCACCACCATCATCAGGGCGGCTTCCTACAAACTTTTCATGCTGAGGGGCTTGAAAGCACTTGGAACCCCCCAAAAGACGCTCAAGGACCTACACCACCTTCATCCTCCCCAGACTCCTCTACGCCTCTTCTGCTTGGGCTTCCTCCATCAACAAGACCCAGCTACGCCAACTGGAGAGAGTGCAGAAACGGGCTTGCAGACAGACTGGGCAGTTCTTACACCATTTACGAGAACGTACTCACCCAGCTGAATCTGCCCACCCTTCAGGACCGATACCACATAAGCCTAACCAAATTAGGCAAGTTCCTCCTCCAAAACCCTCGCCATAGAGACCTACTCCCACCCGCCCTCCCTATCCCTACACGACCCACAAGACACCGCAATATTCTAGTCCAGGTCAAGGCTCGGACGGACAAGTAGTGTACCGGCTTAGCGCGATACTGACACTTTCGAGGGGCATTAACACCTCCATGATCACATGACCCCTCCACCCCAAAACACACACACACACACACACACACACACACACACACACACACACACACACGTATATGTTATTAAGGAAAGAAAAAAAAGAGGAATAAAAAAGTTACATTCATAGAGAACCATTAATACTGAAGGCAAGAAGGTCGATGCGCTCTCTCTCTCTCTCTCTCTCTCTCTCTCTCTCTCTCTCTCTCTCTCTCTCTCTCTCTCTCTCTCTCTCTCTCTCTCTCTCTCTCTCTCTCTCTCTCTCTCTCTCTCTCTCTCTCTCTCTCTCTCTCTCTCTCTCTCTCTCTCTCTCTCTCTCTCTCTCTCTCTCTCTCTCTCTCTCTCTCTCTCTCTCTCTCTCTCTCTCTCTCTCTCTCTCTCTCTCTCTCTCTCTCTCTCTCTCTCTCTCTCTCTCTCTCTCTCTCTCTCTCTCTCTCTCTCTCTCTCTCTCTCTCTCTCTCTCTCTCTCTCTCTCTCTCTCTCTCTCTCTCTCTCTCTCTCTCTCTCTCTCTCTCTCAATCCCTACCCCCCGCCGGCTGCAAGGAGAGAGTTTTCAGTGAAAACGTGACCTTTCCGGCCAGCAGTATCTGAGGGCGAACAAATAACACACACGCCAAAACGTCCTTATGGCAGGCGCTTTGGGCACCACTTAGCCAGCCTGTGAATGAAAGTATGCCTCGTTATAGTCAACATGAGCGGCTGGGTGCGGGGTGAGCGGAGGAAGAGGAGGAGGAGGAAGGGGATAACAGGAGGGGATGGGGACTAGCAGAGAAGTGTGGGAAGAACGTGTGGGAGGAAGAGGAAAGGGGAAGGGAGAGGTCTGAGAGGGAGAAGAACGAGAGTTAAGGGAGAGGGACAAGTTGCACAGAGGGGTTGAGAGGTGCGAAAACGTAGGAGAAGGAGAGGGAGGGAGAGACAGGGGGCAAATAGAGAAGTAGTAAGAAAAGGAAAGGAAAAGCAACGAAGCAGGCATAGGACAGAAGGTGGACGTATGATTAACGGATGGGGAGGAGTAAAGTATGAGGCAGTGTTGGACTAAAGGAAGTTAAGCGAAAGTCGGGACCAGCACACCCACTCATCCCCACCACCACCGCCACCACCACCAGCAGCTCCTCGCTAAAATCATCAAATGTTGCCAGACCGGAGCGCGCGGATGTGGCGGCCGTGCATATTGCGGTTAGTTGGTAGACGGGGAGGAAGAGGAAGAGGAATAAGAGGAAAACGGAGTAATGAAAAGAAGAGGAGGAGGAAGAGGATAAGGAGTAGTAGAAGGAGGGGGAGGATTAATTAATATTTGAGTTTATTTTCAGTAAAAGCTAAAGCCATTGTTTTGAATATTGGTGGAAATAGTTAAGTTTGTGATTCTGTGTGTGTGTGTGGGGGGGGGGGCTGGGGGGGGGCAGGATCCGTACATATATTCCACCAGGGTTTAGTATGAATATTGTTGCTATGAATACAGAGAAGATGAAATTATTAAAAACTGCTCATCGGTGTGCGTTTGTGTTTGCAAAATTATCTAACGCAAAATAAAGTAATGCCGTGCTTAGTAACATAAACAAACCCATTTTCATATGCCTTAACCCCTTTTTAAACGAATATTCTCCTTCGTTACATGTTCCTATGCCTGCTCGCCGCCACAAGAAAGCGAGAGTGAGAGTGCAGCAAAGGTACACCTCAAAGAACCAGCGGGTGTGTAGCGGGTGGTTGTCTGTCTGTCCTCCCCGCGGGCCGCTCCCACGAGGACCCCCGCCACCTCGAGACCAAGAGCTGCTCGTGTTTTGCCGCGGCGCCTCCAGGAGTGTGTAATGATCGCACGAGGAAACAATTGCCAGCGTGTTTGCGGCCGGCAGACTCTAATGAAGCCTCCAAGGGGGGCGGTAAGCGAGTGGTTTTGGCAAAATTAGAATTGTGAGCCCCATTGTGTGGAGTGAGTGGCCGGTTCTGGTCTGTCTTCTTTAACGTTCTCTCGATTGAAGGTGGGGAAGAAAGGTGTGGCTTATGTGTGTGTGTATGTAAGGAAGCACACACACACACACACACACACACACACACACACACACACACACAGTAGCCTACCTCTGACCGAGTGTGTTTAACTCAAAGCCTCGATATTGAAAGCTTAATCCGTCTTTCTATCAAGATATGCGTGCTAGCTGATGGGGACACGAAGGGGGACAAGTAGAGAAGTGGAGGTGAGGAAAGAATGTGTGGGAGGAAGAGGAAGAGGAAGGGAGAGGAATGAGAAGGAGAAGGACGAGAAGAGAGAGGGACAAGTACAGAGGGGTTAAGAGAGGTGAGATAACGTAGGAGGTAGACAGATGCAAGCAATTTTCCGGGAATACCAATTAGGAAAATAATGAAAAGAAAAGGAAATAAACGGTAAAAACTGTAATGTGATAGCTGGAACATGACTCATTAATTAACTCTGCCATTTATTGATTAGTTAATTGCTTAATGAATTGTTTGTATGATTATTAATGACAGGCAGACAGGCTGACAGATGGATAGATAGATTGATAGATAGATAGATCATTAGCTAGGAAGACAAATTTTATTATATCTCAATTAAGCTGTCTCAGAGTCTTGCGAAACATTACTTTTACGCCGCCTTAATTGCATAACTTTTATCATTTAGAATATTTAGGTTATTGTGTTGCCTCATTATTATTTATTTCATTACACGAGACACGTTACGAATTCTGTGCGTTTTTTTTTCAATTTTTTAACATTATGATATATTTTCGGGGCTTTTAGTAAGTGTTTATTTGTGGATTATTATTTTCGGTGCTGTTTTCTCCTCCTTCCTCTTTTTCTACTTACACTTCGTTAGAGAAAGATTTAGATGAGTACGTAATCTGGGGTTAGTGAAATGAGCTGAGGCGATGCATTTCGAGGACCATATGCAACCCAAGGTCCTACTTCGAAAATGTGAAAAAATAAGGGGAAAAAAATAAAGAGAACGTAAAAGGATGAGGATGATTACGTTATCTGTGGTTAGTTAAATTACCTGAGACAACGCATTTCGAGGTACACAGGTAACTTAAGGTCCTACTTCGAGAATATGAAAAAAATTAAGAGGAAAAAGATAAAAAAGAAGGTAAAGGACGAGAATGAGTACGTTATCTGTGGTTGGTTAAATTACCTGAGACAACGCATTTCGAGGTTCACATGTAACTTAAGGTCCTACTTCGAAAATGTGAAAAAAATTAAGAGGAAAAAAAGATAAACAGAAGGTAAAGGGACGAGAATGAGTACGTTATCTGTGGTTAGTTAAATTACCTGAGACAACGCTTTTCGAGGTGCGCAGGTAACTTGAGGTCCTACTTCGAAAATGTGAAAAAACGTAAGAGGAAAAAAAGATAAAAAGATGGTAAAAGGGTGAGGATGAGTACGTTATCTGTGGTTAGTTAAATTACCTGAGAGAACGCTTTTCGAGGTGCACAGGTAACTTGAGGTCCTACTTCGAGAATATGAAAAAAGTAAAAGGAAAAAACAGATAAAAAGAACGTAGAGGATGAGGATGGGTACGGTATCTGTGGCTAGTTAGATTACCTGAGACAACGCTTTTCGAGGTGCACAGGTAACTCAAGGTCCTACTTCGAGAATATGAAAAATGTAAGATGAAAAGATACGAGAGGAGGATCGAGGAGGTTACGATGCTCTCCGTATCTTGGCCTAGAACATTTCGAGGGTAATAATATAATTCCACGGGTTTCGTTTCGAGGTAAAAAGAGAGATGAAAAAATACGAGAGGCGGACTGAGGAGGCTGAGGAGCCCGCGGAGCCTTGATAACATGCATCGGGCGGTGACTTAACTCCGCCATCAGGTACCAGCACCACCACCACCACTACCACCACCACCACCGACCCATCACGATACGATCCCGACCCCTCGCTTACGACATTCTCCACTCCACTCGATGATGCAACTCCTCCCCCTCCTTCCCCTTCTCCTCCTTCTCCTCCTCCTCCTCCTACTTTTCATTTTCCTCATCCTCATCCTCATATCTCTCCTCCAGCTCCTCCAAGTTTTCTCGCTTACTTTTTTCTCATTCTCCAGTTCCTCCTTCGTAAGTTTCTCCTCCTCCTCCATATTTCCTTTTTTCCTCCTCTTTTTCTACCTCTGGCTCGTTTTGCGTTTTCTTCTCATCCTCTCTCTTCCTCTAGTTCCTCTTTCTCTTCTTGTTTCTCCCTCTTTTCCTTCTCCGTTTTGACTTCATTTTTCTTACGTCTCCTTTTTCAGTTCCTCTTTCCTCTCCATCTCTACCTTTTCTTATTTATTTTACTCTTCTAGCTTCTCTTCGTTAGTATTTTTTTATTTGCATTTTCATTCTGTTTGTTCTATTCGTCCTCCTCGTCCACCTCCTCCCCCTCCTCTTCCACCGTCTTCCACCAACCTCAAGGGAATGGTCAGGCCGCGTTGCTGAGTCATGCCACTTTCATTTCATTCCCCTCAAGATACTGACTCTACTCACCCCTCCATTCCATTACCATTTCCATCCTGCTTCCATTTCCATTCGATTCCATTTCACTGGTGTTCTCGGTTTATACATTTCGTTGGGTCTTATGTTTGGTTTTACTCCTGGCCCAGCAGACGATACAGGTTGTTTATGGTTTACGGGTCTCTCTCGTGTCTCCCATTCCTGGTTTTGCGCTAATTCATATTTTTTACACTTTGCATTTGGTATTCCGTTGTGTCGATTCCGGTCGCAGGGAATGCTACTACAGTCTCATATTCAGTCATGGCTGCTGTTCTGTCTATCATGGTATTCTCAGTTTCTTCATTTCAATCTTTTTTTTTCGTTACATATTCATTTTTTCCTTGTTTTGTAGATTTTCATCCCCATTGCATTCTGTTCCATAACCAATTTTCGTCCATTTTTTTATTTCACTCCTATTTCATCCTTAAGTGCAAAGTTTTTCACTCTTTCAAGTTTTTCACTATTACATGTATTTCACTATTTCAAGTTATTACACCTCATAGCCAAATTTGCATCACATCTAAGCCTTTCAACCCGTTAGTGTCATGCTGAGCCAATAACCACAGACACACAGTACTATAAGAAACACAACATAAGTAAAAACTCCGAGTATGTTCCCTATAACATGACGACCCACGCGTGCTGTGTTTCCGTTTCTTCATAATGCTTTTCCACATCAGCACCAAGCGGCGGCGGCCTCAAAGAATAC
>NW_026111634.1:402500-442211 GCF_024679095.1 Eriocheir sinensis
ATATATATAAATATATATATATATATATATATATATATATATATATATATATATATATATATATATATATATATATATATATATATATATATATATATATATATATATATATATATATATATATATATATATATATATATATATATATATATATATATATATATATATATATATATATATACACTCCATTCTCTTCCTTCAACCTTATTTTATTGATTAAGTTTTTTCTTCTGTGATATTCTCTAGCTGCAATATTTTCTTAACAACTGATTAACTATACACAGCCTCCTTTTATTTATTATACTATCTAAAACGCTATTCTCTTCTTTCAACCTCCTTTTATTTATCAGGCTTCTTCCGTAAATTTCTCTACCTCTGAAATATTTTTCTTAACAACTGTATAAACTATATACAACTTATCTTTATTTATTAGGCTTTTTCTTTTACAAATTTCTCTAACGCTGTAATATCTTTCTTAGCAACTGATAAACTATCTAAACGCCTCCTCTTCCTTAAAACTCCTTTTCTTTATTTGGCTTCCTCTGTAAATTTCTCTACCTCACAAATATTTTCTTAGCCATTCGACCAATTATATATATATATATATATATATATATATATATATATATATATATATATATATATATATATATATATATATATATATATATATATATATATATATATATATATATATATATATATATATATATATATATATATATATATATATATATATATATATATATATATATATATATATATATATATATATAGTTGATTCAATTCTAATACAAATATATCAGCGGTAGAAAATTTTACAGCAAAAAGCTAGTTAATAAAGAGGTTGTATATAGTTGATCCAGTTGCTAAGAAAATATTTCAGCAGTTGAGAAATTTACAGAAGAACCATAATAAATAAAGGGAGGTATACTATTCCTGTATTCTTCTTTTCTTTCCTTTTCGTCTTTGTTTTACCTCGTGTTTTCCTCTTAAAGACAGATAAGAAAAAACATATCGGACAGTTTTGATGTTCAGGACGTTAATAATTCTTGGCCGGACTAAAGAACAAAACAAAATAAATCTTCGTTATACTGGATTACCTTACGTCCGGTGAATTAAATATATATATATATATATATATATATATATATATATATATATATATATATATATATATATATATATATATATATATATATATATATATATATATATATATATATATATATATATATATATATATATATATATATATATATATATATATATATATATATATATATATATATATATATATATATATATATATATATATATATATATATATATATATATATATATATATATATATATATATATATAGTCGTGACCCAAATCGTGACCCAGCCTTCACTTGAGGTCAGATCATCGACACTCGCTGCTACTCCAGCCAGCCGCCTCCACAACACACTGCTTCCCTGCATTATATGAGACCTACCGTTAACAGTCTTGCCCATTGTTGTGTTAACATCGTTGTGCTATTACAACATCAGCTCTAGTACGTCGTCGTGTGCTGTGCTACCTCGTTGTGCTGAGTGTGTGTGAGTGTGAAAAGTGGTGCAGTGCTGCGGGGGAACTTACACCAAAGGAAAGCAGGACACCGCGTGGAACGGCCGGGGCACCTCGACCACCCTTTGCTACCCTACAACCCAGCAGACACTAAGTCTGCTGAAATATAATCACTGCACTAATTGCCCCTTACATACCTTATAGTGCTTGCCCTAGACTTTCCTTGACTTTTCCTAGGCTTTTCCTAGTATTTCAGCGCCACGTTTTCCATTGTCCAGCCCTCGCTTTGTTTCCTTCAGGGCGCCATAAATACTCGAGTCCTCCTCCGACCCGGCCCGCGAATATTCCCTGAGATTAGCCTTAATCTGAACACCTGGCCGAGGCACTTCGGGCGCAGGTTAATGGTTTCCACCTGACCCTTCATCTCATTCTCGCTTGACTCAAGTCAAAAAGTAACAAAATAAACCAAAGATAACGGTATGCCTTCCCCACCACTACGCAAATGCTCCCGATGCGAGGGGCGATTTGCTCAACAATATTATGACAAGGGTGCTGAGTCATGCAAACACTGTCTCATAGGTTAGGATTTCAGATTTAGAGCAGGGCTTGTCAAGTGTCTTGCTCTCATGCAACTAAACACGCCATTTGCCCCGCCACCGCCTTCTTCTTCTTCTACTTCTTCTTCTCCTCCTCGTCTCTTAGTACATTGCTCTCCACTTCGCTTCGTCCTCTTCACCTCCTTCTCCACCCCTACCACTGTTCTGACCCGCTCCAAAGGCACGCTCTCTGAAAATAGACCCACCCCTTCCCTGCACCCTCTCCCTCACCCACCCCTGCTTGCTTCCCCTCTCGTTCTTCTTCTTCTTCTTCTTCTTTCTTCTTCTTCTTCTTCTTCATCTTCTTCTCTTCCTCCCTTCCTCCTGCTCCAGCTCCTACCCTGCACGTCCATCTCCCCTCCCCCTCCTCCTCCTCCTCTACACTTCCTCCTCCTCCTCCTCCTCCTCCTCCTCATCATCATCACTCCTCATCTTCTTCCTCTTCATCATCATCTTCTTCTTCTTCTTCTTCCATCTTCTTCTTCTTCTTCTTCTTCTTCTTCTTCCTCCCTCTCCTCCTCCTCCTCCTCCTCCCCTCCCCTCCCCCTCCTCCTCTTCCTCTTCCTCCTCCTCCTCTGCCTCTTCCCCTCCTCCCTCCTCTTCCCCTCCTCTCATTCTTCCTCCATCTTCTCCTCCTCCTCCTCCTCCCTCCTCCTCCTCCCTCCTCCTCCTCCTCCTCCTCCTCCCTCCTCCTCATCCCCCTCATCATCCCTTCACCTCCTCCCTCCCCTCTCCTTCCCCTCTTCCCCTCTCCTCCTCCTTCTCCTCACCTCCTCCTCCTCCTCCTCCTCCTCCTCCTCCTCCTCCTCTCTCCTCCTCCTTCTCCTCCTCCTCCTCCTCCTCCTTCTCCTCGCTAGCTGCAGGCACCAGACAGAGACCATCCTCCAGCCGTCTCCTGTGAGACAGATCACACTTCAACAGATCAGGATCAACACAAGGTTAACATAAAACTGGTGGGTGACAGCATTGTTAGAGAGAGAACAACTGACTGAGTTCTGTGGACGAAGTATCAGAACAGAGACGCTACTGTATTCCTGGTGCAAAACTACACAAGATATAGAAGAAGCGGCAGACCTCGTCTCAGACCGCACGGAACAGGACACACTCTTTGTTTTGCACGCTGGCACGAACAACGTTCAAACAATGCCAACGGAGGAATTTTAGCCGACTACCGACAGGTAATCCCCGCCGCTACAAGGAGAAGCGCCACATCATTGTCAGGATTCTTCCGAGAATCAACGCCTTCACAGGCTTCCACAGAAAGGCGTCAAACATCAACAACAGACTGAAGCACCTCTGCAGGACGAGGAAGTTTCGTTCGCAACTCTGTGGGATCATTTCTTTGACAACCCCGACACTTTCCGTCTGACGGTCTTCACCTCAATGCGATTGGCTCAGCACGGCTTGTGGTAGGCTGCTGAACGAGGAAGTACTTTTGTACTCAAAAACTCCGAGCGCGGGAGGGGCACCAAAGTATCGTAAACAACCAACCAATAGAGCCGCCCATCATACCAACGCCCCAACAGAAAAAACACGCAGACACCAGACTACTGTGCCTCGAAGCGTTGAAGTCAAGAAGGACATTTCTGTCTATACACCAACGCGCAGGCTTAATACCCAAACAGGATGGGTTGCTTGCCTACGTTGACGTAGAAAGGTCGGACGTGATTGCCATCACCAGAAACGTGGGCCACCTCTGACCACCTAATGACCGAATTCTCAATTCCAGGCTGCGAGCTTCACAAAAACAGACTTCACAAGAAAGGAGGAGGTGTTATCTGTTACGTCAGAACAAATACCCTGCCGTGGAAAGTAACCAAAAAAGGGACTCAGAGAAATATGTCACTGTATGTTGAACTGGAGACTAGCAAGCACAACAAAATAACGATTGGAACCGTTTACAGACCTCCAAAGCAACAAGCAGCGGACGACGAAGCGCTGTACGAAGAAGTCCACACCGTAACACAAAACAAACAGTCAGTCAGTATCGGGACTTTAACTGTTCCAACATTGACTGGACCACGATGACTGGAGATCGGGAGGGTAACAGATTGCTCGAAATGTTAGAGGACACTTTTCTTACTCAGATTGTTACCCAACCGACAAGGGAAAATAACTTATTAGACCTAGTACTCGTTAGTGATTCAGATCTCACGTGAATGTCAAGTCGGCGAAAACTGGATGGTTGCGACCATCACCTAATCCGCCTAAAGATTAGAACAGACCATGAACTCACCGAAAACACGTCCAAGATTCCAGACTACAAAAAGCCAATTTTAATTTCGCTCGTGAGCTGCTAACCCGACATCTTGGAACCCATGAACCTCACTCCTGTGGACGGCGCGTGGAACGGCTTTAAGAACAAACTCCTGGAGGTAGAGAGAACAACTGATCCCATGAAGACAAGGAGAACAAATAATGCCACAAAGCACCATGGATGACTACCCAAGTTCGAAGGGCGATTAATTTGAAGAAGAGAAAATACAGCTTGCTAAAGGAAAACAGCACTGACGAGGCACGCGAACAGTACCATCAAAGCCTCAGAGCTTGCAGAACACTCATTTGCCAGCGTAAACGCGACTATGAAAAACAAATTGCACGCGAAGCCAAGTCCAACCCGAAAAAGTTCTTCACGTATATAAGAACCAAAAAGAAGACAAAAAGCAATATCGGTCTCCTAAAAGATAAAAGTGACGTACTAACACAGGACAGTAGACAAATGGTCGAAATACTAAACAGGAACTTCGCGTTTGTGTTCACGGTCGAGAATACCCAGTCCGTACCCGAAAGCCCTTCCCCACCGATGGGAGTCACTCCACTAGAAATTGGCACAATCGACGAACGGGATGTGAAAAAGTACCTAGACAAACTCGAGACAAACAAGTCTACCGGACCTGACGACTTGTCACCCAGGCTGCTCAAGGAACTCAAGCAGCAAATCCTCAAGCCACTCACCGCCATCTACAATCTGTCACTACAACAAAACAAAGTCCCAAAAGACTGGAAACAAGCGAACGTAACACCGATCTACAAAAAGGGAGACAAAAGTGTGGCCCTAAACTACAGACCAATCAGCTTGACCTCAGTGTCGGGTAAAATCCTCGAGAAGATCATCAGAGACAAACTCGTTAGGTTCCTTGAAGACAACAACATCATTTCCGATGCTCAGCACGGTTTCAGGAGCAAGCGCTCATGCTTAACCAATTTATTGGACTTCTTCCAAGGTATCTATGAAAACTGGGATAATCATATCCCCAGTGATGTTATATATCTAGACTTTCAGAAAGCCTTTGACAAAGTGCCACATGAAAGACTCCTCAAGAAACTTAAGTCGGCGGGATTAGGCGACGATCTGACAGCGTGGATCAAAGACTGGCTCACTGAAAGAAAACAACGAGTTGTACTCAACGGACAGGCCTCCGAGTGGCTCCCGGTCACAAGTGGAGTGCCACAGGGGTCAGTGCTGGGACCCATACTTTTCATCATATATCAACGACCTAGAAATAGGATTAAATCCAATCTTTCAAAATTTGCCGACGACACAAAGGTGGGTGGGAAGGCCTCACGACGGCAGACTGCGAAATTATCCAGAGACCTAGACCAGATCACTCGTTGGTCAGAAAATTGGCAGTTGTACTTCAAAACTGCCAAATGTAAAGTAATACATATCGGATCCAAAAACAGCAACAACATATTCCACATGGGTGGCGAACCACTACATGTTGTGCAAGAGGAAAGAGACCTCGGGGTCACCATCAGCAGTGACTTCAAACAAACAAAACACTGCAACTCCGCCTGTAAGAAAGCCAATACAATGCTTGGGTTCATATCGAGGAACTTCGAATACAAGACGCCGGGAGTTATGTTATCCTTGTATAATTCGCTGGTAAGGCCCCACCTGGAATACGCCGTGCAATTCTGGTCTCCTAATTACAGGAAAGACATTGAATTACTTGAGAGAGTACAGCGCCGCACCACGAAGATGATACCATCACTAAGGACGAAACCCTATGAAGAACGACTCGAGCGACTCAACCTCTTCACGTTGGAAAAGAGATGACTGCGGGGAGACATGATACAAGTCTTTAAGTACCTGAACAAGCTCAGCAACGTTGATCACTCCAAACTCTTCACGCTACAAACTAACCTGAGAACAAGAAACAACGGTAAAACAATGCAAGCAAAGCGATGCAATACCGACATCGGCAGGAGTTATTTCTCGAATAGAATTGTTCGCCACTGGAACAGCCTTTCTGCAGAAGTGGTTAGCGCAGAGACCATCAACTCCTTCAAGAAACGCATTGATCGCCACTTTACTGCAACGGGAGTGAACTGAACGTTCCCAAGAGTAGGTACACAAGTGCTTTAATCCTTCCCTGCAAGTCACTCCTATGGCAAACGGATCGATTAAATCACTGAACGCAGGCAGCCTAGTTATGAGCCAACAGGCTTTCTGCTGCCTGCTAGTCCATGTTTCCATGTTTCTTCCTCGTCCTCTTCCTCCTCCTCCTCCTCCTCCTCCTCCTCCATGACCACCATCCCAACACTGCACGGGTCCTGATGCCCAAACATTTGCAAGTCGTTTCCATAATGGTCTCCTCGCCTCACTGACGACCCTCCCTGCGCCACGCCCTCCAGGACCTCCACGACCAAAGTCACCTTCAAACGACCAACTGAAGACGGGACGACGACAATAAATTACAGCCATCCATCAACCAGCCCCAATGATACAAATAGGAGGCTATTTGGTAACGATGGCCTTCATCTAAATTGTGTGGGCAAGGCGAGGCTACGCAGAGTTTTAGATGAGGAAATATCGAAAGAGCTAAGACAGGTGCAGCAACGAGGTGAGGTAGCTTTCAGCTTAGCCGGGAGGAAACCAAACCCTGATTGTGAGGTCAGGCCGCAGGTGTACAGCACTGAGCAGGATGTCAGGTCACCAGACCCACAGGTGAGGGGTACTGAGGTAGCAGTGAGGTCAACAGCCCCGCAGGTGGTTGGTGAGGTAGGGGTAATTGAGGACAGTCAGGTCTGAAGCGCTATTCCAGTGAAACGACAGTTGGTAGATGGCGCACTCTCGACGAATAAATTAAACATCTTTTATGTAAATCCCCGCAGCATCATTCAGAAGCGTAGCCACTTGATAATACATGCAATTACTGAACAACCCAACTTAATTTTGATCACGGAAACATGGCTGAATATGCGCGATAAATATCACTCAGGTGAAGTAGCTATTAATGGTCACAATGCGTTTGCTAAGTGTCGTTTACACAAAAAAGGAGGAGGTGTAATAATATATTAGGATAGGCGGTGGCCGAACTGGTAGCGTACTGGACCCACATTCGCCGTGTGATGGACGACGCGGGTTCGAATCCTCACGCTACCACTCGGATTTTTCAGTCACCGCCGAGTGGCTTAAAACTACCCACATGCTGTCCTGAGGACCACCCATCAACCCGGACTCTAGAGGAAGCCGTCCAAGCGAATCAAGAACTAGTTCAGGTTGGCAGCATGAGCCAATGCAAGATGGCGCCGCTATAAAAAAACACTCGCCTGCGCCAGAACGGGCTGGGACGACCATCAGGCCCCACCTGGAAGAAGCCTTGGGCCGACCATCAGGCCCCAACGGGAAGAGGCCTACCGGCGCAATAGGCAACAACGTAAAAAAAAAAAAAGAAAAAAAAAAGAAAATGCGAAAAATAATTTTGAAGTCATTCAGATAAACATAGCCGAAACAGAGGCTTAAGATTCATTGTACGTACAAGTAACGATCAATAATGAAACGTATGTTCTGGGCGTAGTTTACCGACCTCCTAAATCAAATGAAGATATTGATGGAAATCTCTACGCAGAGATAAATAGAGTCATCAGAAATAAAAATGCAATAATATGCGGTGACTTCAATAACCCCTCCGTTAACTGGAATGCACTTTCTGGCGACAGAGAAGGCGAGAGATTAATTGACTTTGCACAAAATTAATTTCTTAATCAAACTGTTACCATGCCGACACGCGGATATAACATTCTTGATTTAATCTTCGCGACCGATAGTCATCTCATAACTGCCTGTGAGGTAAGCGAGCAATTAGCAAGCAGCGACCACATCATAATAAGATGTGCTTTGAATATTGAAACAAAAGCACGAGCAAACTCACTCTTAATACCTAATTATAGTTAAGCAAATTTTACGGACCTAAAAAGAGAACTGGCTTCAGTAAATTAGAATCATTAGCTCAACAACGTCAGCGTTCAAGAAATGTATAATCGTTTTACTGTACAAATCACAGCGAGCGTAAATAAATTCATCCCACTCAAGCCACGAAGGACTGATAATCAAAAACCGTTGTAGATAAATAATTACCTACAAAAAATTATCGTCGAAAAAAGAAAATTGTATAAGAAATGTAAACTGACACATGATTCACAGGATCACACAAATTACATCAATGGCAAGAGAGGGTGCGAAAGAAAAATCAGAAAACAGAAACGCGAGTATGAGATGAAAATATCACTCGATGCCAAGAGAAACCCCAGGCTATTTTTTAGTTACATAATAAACAAAAAAAACTGTTAAAAATAATATCGGCCCACTACTATTAAGTGGCAAAACGATTAGTGGTGATAAAGGCATGGCGTCGGTCCTAAATTCAACCTTTAGTAGCGTATTTACAAAAGAGAACATGACATCGATTCCAGCACCGAAGATATTTTTTCAAGGCCCTGAAGGACATAAGCTTGCATTGACCGAAATTGATGTCAGCGAAGTGCGTGCGTCCCTTCAGAGAATAGATCCAAATAAATATCCGGGCCCCGATAATTTATCTCCTCGTGTGTAAAGATAATGTAGTCAACAGCTAGAATTACCCATAACATTAATATTCAACAAGTCATTAGCACAGGCCAGTGTGCCTCTCGAGTGGAAAAAGGTCAAAGTACCCTGATCTTTAAAAGGAGAAAAAAATTATCGTCCTATCAGCCTTACGTCTGTCCTAGTGAAACTATTCGAAAAAATAATCAGGGATAAAATGATCACTTTCCTTGAAACAAATGAATTAATAACTGATAGTCAGCATGGATTTCGTAGTAATCGGTCTTGCCTTACGATTCTTTTAACCTTTTTCAACGATGTTTATACCTGTTGGGATGCCCGAAGCCCATATGACGTAGTTTACCTAGATTTTCAGAAAGCATTTGATAAAGTTCCTCACGTTAGGCTTATCTCAAAACTGCGTTCCCACGGTATTAACGACCATCTATTTGCGTGGATTCATGACTGGCTCACCGACAGAGAACAACGTGTAGTTCTTAATGGTGAAGCATCGGATTGGAAACCCGTCACCAGTGGCGTGCCCCAAGGTTCGGTCCTGGGGCCAACACTATTCATAATTTACGTGAACGACTTAGAAACTGATATCCTATCAAAAGTAGCCAAATTCGCCGACGACACAAAATTAGGAGATATGGTAATGAACAGTCAAAGTTGCGAGAACATTCAATCAGACTTAATAAGACTTGCCGACAGGAGCGAAAAATGGCAAATGAGTTTTAACGTAGATAAATGTAAAGTAATGCACATAGGTGAAAAAAATCCGAACTTTAGATATCAGATTCAAGGACATGAGTTCAGCGAGGTTAAAAAAGAAAAAGATCTTGGTGTTATTATCAGTAACACTCTTAAAATAAGCGATCAATGTTCTGCAGCGAGTAAAAAAGCCAATATGATGTTAGGATTAATCTCTAGAAACTTTGATTATAAATCACCCGAACTTATGAAGAGATCATATTTAGCATTTGTAATATCACACCTAGAATACGCCCTTCAGTTCTGGTCACCGAACTATATCAAAGGTCAAGTTTTGCTGGAAAAGATACAGCAACGAGCAACCAAACAAATTTAAGCGCTCAGAAACTTGCCATATGACGAGCGTTGAAAGCGTTTATATATGTTTTTCCTAAAAAAAAAGCGAGGGATAAGAGGGGACTTAATTGAAGTGCTGAAAATCCTTAATGGGCTCGACAACATTAAGCCAGATAGTCTATTCCAGAGAGAAACCATCACAAGAACACGCAGCAACGGTATGAATTTAAAGGGCAATCGATGTAACACATTGGTGCGCAGAATTTTTTTTTAAATAACAGAGTCGTCGATCACTGGAATAGACTCCCACCGTCAGTAGTAAGCGCACAGTATATCAATAGCTATAAGTCTTCTTTGGATAAGTACTTCAGGGACATAAGATTATACTGACCCTTTTTCGCATATTTTCAGACAGATTGCAGCAAGACCTCAACCTATATTCATATAATTCTCCCCCACAACCTAGATTGCAAGTAGCGTAAGTTAACAATAAAATAAAGCAACAGTTAATGTCCGCATGACAGGTGGAGTGAGGTGTGGGTGCAGTAAGGTGACAGGTTGCTGGTGCGTGCCTAGTACCGCCGGTAAAACGAGGATCAAGCCTCCACCTGTGCCCCTGAAACTACACCTCACCCATCGTGAGTATTAAGGGGGGATTCTGGGGCTGCCCTGTGTAGGCCACTCGTCCTCTTCCAGTCTCCCAGTATTTCTATGTTCTTATGTTCTTATGTAATGAAGTCATTTTCCCCCACAGCTTAGGTTACCAGTAGTGTAAGTTAAGGATAGTAACTTCCTCCTATTTCTCTCTTTACTGTAACATTTCCATGGCCGTTTCCTCCTTAAAGGTACATGGTGTTCTCTTCTAACTATTTCCTGCCGGCACATTGCCGGAGGGAGAGGTGGGTGGGGAGCTCATCTTTTCTGTCCTATTCTATAGTAAAAAGATACCCTCACCATAGACCGACAGGTCTTCTGGTGTATGTTCTTCCTATGTATTCCTATGTAATGTTGTTGATGACGTATTGAGGGCCGTAAGACATATGCCCACATACAGAAATAGATAGATAGATTGAGATAGTTTATTGACCACAGTAATAGGAATAAATGTTGATACTACACACACACACACACACACACACACACACACACACACACACACACACACACACACACACACACACACACACACACACACTTTATAACATCCTGGTCAACTACCTTTTTTTTTTACCTCATTAAGTTAACAACCTAACCTAACCTTACCTGACCTAACAACCAGACCTAATCTTACCTTACCTAAGCTAACATAACAATGCCTAACCTTACATAATGACCTTCCGATCATGAACAAAAATTCCTACCACTGAATGCTAAGAAGACAAGGTGGTGGTGGTGGTGACTGTGATGATGGTGGTAGTGATTTTGGAAGTAGTAGTAGTAGTAGTAGTAGTAGTAGTAGTAGTAGTAGTAGAAGTGGTGCTTACTGACATCCCATCGTTATCAGTAATATAGCGAAGAGACCCACACAAACCAAAGCGAGATTCTATGGATGTGTATTACGTGTGTTCCATCCATCAGCCGTATTCTTTATTTTTGCTCCGAGTCGGGAAGGGAAACACGAGGGATGGAGAAGGAAAAGGAGCGGAAACATCACAAAAAACATCCCTCGTCCCAGCGTCACCACCACCTCCTCCTTGCCGTAAACAGGTGGTGTGTGTGTGTGTGTGTGTGTGTGTGTAGCTGTGACTTTAGTTTATGCGTCTATAAGTCACCCAGTCGTGCTTGTCTGGTTATGATTTGTCTGTCTGTCTGTCTGTCTGTCTGTCTGTCTGTCTATCTATCTATTTATCCATCTATCTATCTGTGTCTGTCTTTATCTATTTCGTTCTGTTCTCTCTGCATATAAATGTCTGTCTGTCTCTAATTACCTGCCTCTCCGTCTGTCTGGTTGTTAATTTGTCTGCCTATCTGTCTGTTTAACCCCACCCCTCACACGCACGCCGTCCCCATCACCGCATCGTCCTGTCCCTCACACCGCCACCCCCGCCACCGTCTCCTGTCCCTCGCACGCCTTCCCCACCGCCGCCTTTTCCTGTACCATGCACGCCACCCCCGCCACCGTCTCATCCTGTCCCTCGAACGCCACCTCCGCCACCGCCTCCTCCTGTCCCTCACACACCACCCCCGCCACCGCCTCCTCCTGTCCCTCGCACGCCTCCTCCTGTCCCTCGCACGCCTCCCCCAGCGCCGCCTTTCCCAGTACCTCGCACGCCTCTCCCGCCACCGCCTCCTCCTGTCCCTCGCACGCCTCCCCCACCGCCGCCTTTTCCAGTACCTCATACGCCACCCCCGCCAACGCCTCCTCCTGTCCCTCGCACGACACAGCCACCACCGCCTTCTCTTGTCCCTCACACGCCTCCCACACCACAGCCTTTTCCAGTACCTCACAAGCCATCACCGCCACCGCCTCCTCCTGTCCCTCGCACGACACCCCCGCCACCGCCTTCTCCTGTCGCTAACACGCCACCCCCACCCACCGCCTTATCCTGTCCATCACACGCCTCCAACACCGTCGCCTTTTCCAGTACCTCACACGCCATCACCGCCACCGCCTCCTGTCCCTCGAACGACACCCCCGCCACCGCCTCCTCCTGTCCCTCACACGTCACCCCCGCCACCGCCTCCTATTGTCCCTCACACGCCTCCCTCGAGACAGCCTCCTCATGTCCCTCACACGCCACCCCCGACACCGCCTCCTACTGTCCCTCATATGCCTCCCACGCCACCGCCTCCTCCTGTCCCTCGCACGCCACCCCCGCCACTGCCTCCTCCTGTCCCTCAAACCCCACCCCTGCCACCGCCTTCACACGCCTCCCACAACGCCGCCTTTTCCAGTACCTCACACGCCATCACCGCATTGCCACATCTTCCTGTCCCTCGCACGCCACCCCCATCGCCACCTCTTCCTGTCCATCGCACGCCACCCCCATCGCCATATCCTCATGTCCCTCGCACGCCACCCCCATCGCCACCTCTTCCAGTCCCTCGCACGCCACCCCTATCGCCACCTCTTCCTGTCCCTCGCACGCCACACCCATAGCCACCTCTTCCTGTCCCTCGCACGCCACACCCATCGCCACCTCTTCCTGTCCCTCGCACGCCACACCCATCGCCATGTCCTCTTGTCCCTCGCACGCCACCCCCATCGCCACCTCTTCCTGTCCCTCGCACACCACCCCCATCGCCATATCCTCCTGTCCCTCGCACGCCACCCCCATCGCCACCTCTTCCTGTCCCTCGCAAGCCACCCCCATCGCCACCTCTTCCTGTCATTCGCACGATACCCCCATCGCCATATCCTCCTGTCCTTCGCACGCCACCCCCATCGCCACCTCTTTCTGTCCCTCGCACGCCACCCCCATCGCCACCTCTTTCTGTCCCTCGCACGCCACCCCCATCGCCATATCCTCCTGTCCCTCCCACGCCACCCCCATCGCCACCTCTTCCTGTCCCTCGCAGGCCACACCCATCGCCACCTCTTCCTGTCCGCCGCACGCCACCCCCATCGCCACCTCTTCCTGTCCCTCGCACGCCACCCCAATCGCCATATCCTCTGTCAACCTCGCACGCCACCCCCATCGCCATATCCTCCTGTCCCTCGGACGCTAGCCCCACCGCCACCTCTTCCTGTCCCTCGCACGCAACCCCCATCGCCAGATCCTCCTGTCCCTTGCACGCCACCCCCATCGTCACCTCTTCCTGTCCCTCACAAACCATCCCCATCGCTACCTATTCCAGTCCCTCGCACGCCACACCCATCGCCACCTCTTCCTGTCCCTCGCACGCCACCCCCATCGCCACCTCTTCCTGTCCCTCGCACGCCACCCCCATCGTAATATCCTCCTGTCCCTCGCACGCCTCCCCATCGCAACCTCTTCCTGTCACTCGCACGCCACTCCCCTCGCC
This sequence comes from Eriocheir sinensis, assembly GCF_024679095.1. NCBI lineage: Eukaryota > Metazoa > Arthropoda > Malacostraca > Decapoda > Varunidae > Eriocheir > Eriocheir sinensis. The sequence continues at coordinate 416,475 of NW_026111634.1, forward strand.
ACCTCTTCCTGTCCTTCGCACGCCACCCCCATCGCCACCTCTTCCTGTCCCTCGCATCGCCACCCCCATCGCCATATCCTCTGTCCTCGCCTGTCCCTCACGCCACCCCCATCGCCACCTCTTCCTGTCCCTCGCACGCCAAAACCATCGCGACCTCTGCCTGTCCTCGCACGCCACCCCATCGCCACCTCTTCCTGTCCTCGCACGCCACACCCATCGCCACCTCTGCCTGTCCTCGCATCGCCACCCCCATCGCCACCTCCAGTCCATCGCACGCAAACCCCATCGCCACCTCTTCCTGTCCCTCGCACGCCACCCCCATCGCCATATCCTCCTGTCCCTCCCACGCCACCCCCATCGCCACCTCTTCCTGTCCCTCGCACGCCACCCCCATCGCCACCTCTTCCTGTCCCTCGCACCCCACCCCATCTCCACTTCTTTCTGTCCCTCGCACGCCACCTCCATCGCCATATCCTCCTGTCCCTCGCACGCCACCCCCATCGCCATATCCTCCTGTCCCTCGCACGCCACCCCCATCGCCACCTCTTCCTGTCCCTCGCACGCCACCCCATCTCCACCTCTTTCTGTCCCTCGCACGCCACCCCCATCGCCATATCCTAATATCCCTCGCACGCCAACCCCATCGCCACCTCTTCCTGTCCCTCGCACGCCACCAACATCGCCATATCCTCCTGTCCCTCGCACGCCACCCCCATCGCCACCTCATCCTGTCCCTCGCTCGCCAGCATCGCCACTTATCTCCCCTGTCCTCACACGCATCCCCATCGCCACCTCTTCCTGTCCCTCGCTCGCCACACCCATCGCCACCTCTTCCTGTCCCTCGCACGCCACCCCCATCGCCACCTCTTCCTGTCCCTCTCACGCCACCCCCATCGCCAAATCCTCCTGACCCTTCGCTCGCCACCGCCTTCTCCTTTCCATCGCACGCCACTCCCGCCGCCACCTCCTCCTTTTCCTTGCCCTCCACCACCGCCGCCGCATCCTCCTGTCCATCGCACGCCACCCCCGCCACTGCCTCCTTATTCGGAGTAGTAAACGCAACTACGAAAAACAAATAGCGCGTGACATCAAGACAAACTCAAAAAAATTCTTCACATACATCAGATCGAAAAAGAAAGTAAAATCCAATATTGGTCCCCTGACAGACGAGACTGGAGCTGCAACTCAGGACAGTAAACAGATGGCCAGAATCCTCAACAGTAACTTCGCATCCGTATTCACAGTCGAGAACATCGAAACCATGCCCGAGAACCCTGACCCGCCGAGGGGAATCACGCCCCTGAAAATTGACTCAATATGCGACCAAGAAGTGAAAGAGTATTTGGATAAACTCGACACGAACAAGTCAACAGGACCTGACGGTTTGTCCCCGCGGTTATTAAAAGAGCTTAAACAACAAATACTTCAGCCACTAACATATTCAACCAGTCTGTTCAATTGAAAAAGGTCCTGAAGACTGGAAGATGGCGAACGTAACACCAATTTTCAAAAAAGACAAAAGCGTTGCATTAAACTACAGGCCCATAAGTTTGACATCAGTGGCAGGAAAAATACTCGAAAAGATTATTAGAGACAAACTTGTTAAGTTTCTAGAAGACAATAATGTAATCTCCGACACCCAGCATGGCTTCAGAAACAAGCGCTCCTGCCTAACGAATTTATTAGACTTCTTCCAAGGTATATATAAGAACTGGGATGCCCACATCCCCAGTGATGTTATATACCTGGACTTTCAGAAAGCCTTCGACAAGGTACCGCACGAGCGACTCCTTAAGAAACTGCACTCGGCGGGCATTGGAGCCAATCTGATCGCGTGGATAAGAGATTGGCTCACCGACAGAAAATAACGAGTACTACTCAACGGACAGCCTTCCGATTGGCTTCCAGTCACTAGTGGAGTGCCTCAAGGGTCAGTGCTGGGACATATATATCAACGACCTCGAATCAGGACTGAAATCCACAATATCGAAATTTGCTGATGACACTAAGGTGGGGGGAAAGGCCCTCACAAAGACAGACTGCGAAATCATTCAGAAAGACCTCAATCACATTATCGAATGGTCGGAAAAATGGCAAATGTCCTTTAATGTTGACAAATGCAAAGTCATGCACATTGGGTCCAGAACTAGTAACCACACATACATCATGAATGGGAGACCTCTGCAAGCGATGCAGGAGGAAAAGGATCTTGGAGTCACTATCAGCAGTGACCTGAAACACGCGAATCACTGTAAAAAAGCATACAACAAAGCCAACACTATGCTCGGGTTCATAGCGAGGAACTTCGAGTGTAAAACGCCAGACGTGATGCTATCCTTGTATAATTCCATGGTAAGACCGCACCTCGAGTACGCAGTACAGTTCTGGTCTCCTAATTACAGAAAGGACATTGATTTACTGGAAAGGATTCAACGACGCGCCACGAAAATGATACCAACCTTAAGGGCTCAACCGTACGAGGAACGACTCAAGCGACTCAATCTCTTTACACTAGAGAAAAGACGCCTACGAAGAGATATGATTCAAGTCTTCATGTATCTGAAAAAATTCAATAACGTCGATTACTCCAATTTCTTTGAATTGCAAACCAACCTAAGAACTAGAAATAACGGTTTACCCATTCAGTCTAGTCGATGTAACACAGACATCGGAAGGAGTTTCTTTTCAAACCGAGTCATCCGTCACTGGAACAATCTTCCTTCAGAAGTAGTAAATGCGAATACTATCAACTCCTTCAAATATAGAATCGACCGTCACTTCGCTGCGTCGGGAGTAAACTGAATATTGAGTTGCTTTCATCTGCTCCTCAATATCGAGGCGCTTTCATCTGCTCCTCAATGTCGAGGTGCTTTCCTCTGCTCCCCAGGCCCCAGGCTGTCGAGCAGATTAAATCACCAAAGCGGGCAACCTCGTAATGAGCCAATAGGCTTTCTGTTGCCTGCGTTTCCATGTTTCCATGTTTCCTCCTGTCCTTTGAACGCCACCCCCGCCACAGCCTCTTCCTGTCCCTTGCACGCCACCCCCGCCACCGCCTCCTCCTGTCCATCGCACGCCACCCCCGCCACCGCCTCCTCCTGTCCTGTGAACGCCACCCCCGCCACCGCCTCCTCCTGTCCCTTGCACGCCACCCCCGCCACCGCCTCCTCCTGTCCATTGCACGCCACCCCCGCCACCGCCTCCTCCTGTCCATCGCACGCCACACCCGCCACCGCCTCCTCCTGTCCATCGCACGCCACCCCCAGCGCCACCTCCTCCTGTCCATCGCACGCCACCCCCCACCTCTTTTGCCACCGCTTCTTCTGTCCCTTCCCATCGCCACCCCTTACCGCCTCCTCCTGTCCATCGCACGCCACCCCCGCCACCGCCTCCTCCTGTCCCTTGCACGCCACCCCCGCCACCGCCTCCTCCTGTCCATCGCACGCCACCACTCGCCGCAGCCTCCTCTTGTCCCTCGCACGCCACCCCCATCGCCGACTCTTCATGTCCCTAGCACGCCACCCCCATCGCCACCTCTTCCTGTCCCTCGCACGCCACCCCCATCGCTATATCCTCCTGTCCCTCGCACGCCACCCCCATCGCCACCTCTTCCTGTCCCTCGCACGCCACCCCATTGCCACATCTTCCTGTCCCTCGCACGCCACCCACATCGCCTCCTCTTCCTGTCCCTCGCACGCCACCCCCATCGCCACCTCTTCCTGTCCCTCGCACGCCACCCCCATCGCCATATCCTCATGTCCCTCGCACGCCACCCCCATCGCCACCTCTTCCAGTCCCTCGCACGCCACCCCAATCGCCACCTCTTCCTGTCCCTCGCACGCCACCCCCATCGCCATATCCTCCTGTCCCTCGCACGCCACCCCCATCGCCATATCCTCCTGTCCCTCGCACGCCACCCCCATCACCACCTCTTCCTGTTCCTCGCACGCCACACCCATCGCCACCTCTTCCTGTCCCTCGCACGCCACCCCCAACGCCACCTCTTCCTGTCCCTCGCACGCCACCCCCATCGCCACCTCTTCCTGTCCCTCGCACGCCACCCCCAACGCCACCTCTTCCTGTCCCTCGCACGCCACCCCCATCGCCATATCCTCCTGTCCCTCGCACGCCACCCCCATCACCACCTCTTCCTGTTCCTCGCACGCCACACCCATCACCACCTCTTCCTGTTCCTCGCACGCCACCCCCATCGCCACCTCTTCCTGTTCCTCGCACGCCACCCCCATCACCATATCCTCCTGTCCTCGCATCGCCACCCCATCGCCACCTCTTCCTGTCCTCACGCCACCCCATCGCCATATCGTACGGTCCCTCGCACGCCACCTCAATCGCCTCCTCTTCCTGTATCTCGCACGCCACCCCCATCGCCATATCCTCCTGTCCTTCGCACGCCATTACCATCGCCGCTTCCTCTTGTATCTCGCATGCCACCCCCATCGCCACCTCTTCCTGTCCCTCCCACGCGTCCCACACCGCCGCCTTTTCCAGTACCTCACACGCCATCCCCGCCACCGCTTCCTCCTGTCACTCGCACTCCACCCCCGCCACCTCCTCCTCCTGTCCCTCACGCCACCTCACACCGCCTCCTCCTGTCCTCGCACGCCAACCCGACCACCGCTTCCTCCTGTCTCTTCACGCCACCCCGCCACCGTCCTCCTCCTGTCCTCGCACGCCACCCCACCACTGCTCCTCCTGTCCCTCCCACGCCACACCCACCACCTCCTCCTGTCTCCTCCTCCTGTCCTCGCCACCCCTGCCCTCCTCCTGTCCCTCGCACGCCAACCCCAGCCACCTCCTCCTGTCTCTAGCACGCCACCCCCACCACCTCTTCCTATCTATCAAACGCCACCCTTCTCCTCCTGTCCCTCGCACGTCACCCCCGCCACCACCTCTTCCTGTCCCTCGCACTTCACCCCCGCCACTGCCTCTTCATGTCCCTCCCATGCCACCCCCGCCACTTCCTTTTCCTGTCCCTCGCACCCCCCCCACCGCCTCCTCCTCCTGTCTCTCGCACGCCACCCCCTGCCACCTCCTCCTGTCCATCGCACCCCAACCCTGACATAGCCTCCTCTTCCTGTCCCTCGCACTTAACCCCCGCCACCGCCTCTTCCTGTCCCTCGCACGGCACCCCCGCCTAAGCCTCCTCCTGTCCCTCTCACGCCGCCCCCCGCCACCGCCTCCTCCTGTCCCTCGCACGCCAGCCCGGACACCGCCTCCTCCTATCTATCGAACGCCATCCTCGCCACCGCCTACTACTGTCCCTCGCATGCCACCCCCGCCACCGCCTCCTCCTGTCCCTCCAACGCCACCCTGCCACCGCCTCCTCCTGTCCTCGCACGTCACCCCACCACCACCTCCTCCTGTCCCTCGCACGCCACCCCACCGCCTCCTCCTGTCCCGCACGCCACCCCCGCCACATCCTCCTGTCCCTCGCACGCCACCCCGCACTGCCTCCTCTTCCCTGTCCCTCACCCCCTGCCACCGCCTCCTCCTTTCCCTCGCACACCAACCCCCACCGCCTCCTCATTTCCCTTGCATCGCCACCCCGCCACCACCTCCTCCTTTCCCTTGCACCACCGCCACCTCCTCCTGCCACCCCCGCCTCCCTCCTTTCCCTTGCACACCACCCCACACTGCCTCCCTCCTCCTCGCTCGCCACCCCCGCCTCCGCCTCCTCCTGTCCCTCGCACGCCACCCCCGCCTCCGCCTCCTCCTTTCCCTCGCACGCCACCCCCGCCTCCGCCTCCTCCTTTCCCTCGCACGCCACCCCAGCCTCCGCCTCCTCCTGTCCCTCACGCCACCCCACCACCACCTCTTCCTGTCCCTCGCACCACCCCTGCCACTGCCTCCTTCCTGTCCCTCCCACGCCACCCCACACCTCCTGTCCCTCCACCACCCCCTGCCACCTCTACTGTCCCTCACGCCACCCCCCACCGCCTCCTCCTGTCCATCGCACCACCCCCCACCGCCTCCTCCTGTCCCTCACACCCCCTGCCACCGCCTCCTCCTGTCCATCGCACGCCACCCCGCCACCGCCTCCTCCTGTCCCTTCACACCACCCCGCCACCGCCTCCTCCTGTCCCTCGCACGCCACCCCACCACCTCCTCCTGTCCCTCACGCCACCCGCCACCGCCTCCTCCTGTCCTCGCATGCCACCCCCGCCACTTCCTCCTCCTTTCCCTTCCACGCCACCCCGCCACCGCCTCCTCCTGTCCCTCACGCCACCCCGCCACCGCCTCCTCCTGTCCTCCGACGCCACCCCGCCACAGCCTCCTCCTGTCCCTCGAACGCCACCCCGCCACCGCCTCCTCCTTTCCCTGAACACGCCACCCAGCCACCGCCTCCTCCTTTCCCTCGCACGCCACCCCCGCCACTGCCTCCTCCTGTCCCTCGCACGCCACCCCGCCACCGCCTCCTCCTGTCCCTCACCACCACCCCTCCCCTTCACCCCGCCACTGCCTCTTCCCCCCCACCGCCTCCTCCTTTCCCTCCCGCCACCCCTGCCACTGCCTCCTCTGTCCACCACCGCCTCCTCCTGTCCCTCGCACGCCACCCTGCCACCGCCTCCTCCTGTCCCTCCCACGCCCCCACACCGCCTCCTCCTGTCCCTCACGCCACCCCTGCCACCGCCTCCTCCTGTCCCTGCACACCACCCCGCCACCGCCTCCTCCTTTCCCTCGCACGCCACCCGCCACCCTCGCACGCCACCCGCCACTGCCTCCTCCTTTCCCTCAACGCCACCCCTGCCACCGCCTCCTCCTGTCCCTCGCAAGCCACCCCGCCACCGCCTCCTCCTTTCCCTCGCACGCCACCCCCGCCACCGCCTCCTCCTTTCCCTCGCACGCCACCCCCGCCACTGCCTCCTCCTTTCCCTCGCACCCCTGCCACTGCCTCCTCCTTCCCTTGCACGCCACCCCACCACCCCTCCTCCTTTCCCTCGTACGCCACTCCCACCACCGACTCCTCCTTTCCCTCACACGCCACCCACGCCACCGCCTTCTCCTTTCCCTCACCCACCGCCACCGCCTCCTCCTTTCCCTCACGCCACCCCGCCACCTCCTCCTTCCCTCACACGCCACCCCCACACTGCCTCCTCCTTTCCCTCGCACGCCAACCCCGCCACCGCCTCTTCCTTTCCCTCGCACGCCACCCCCACCACCGCCTCCTCCTTTCCCTCGCACGCCACCCCCGCCACCGCCTCTTCCTTCCCCTCGCACGCCACCCCCGCCACCGCCTCCTCCTTTCCCTCGCACGCCACCCCCGCCACCGCCTCTTCCTTCCCCTCGCACGCCATCCCCGCCACCGCCTCTTCCTTCCCCTCGCACACCACCCCCGCCACCGCCCCTTCCTTCCCTCGCACGCCACCCCACCACCGCCTCCTCCTTCCCTCGCACGCCACCCCTGCCACCGCCTCTTCCTTCCCTCGCGCCACCCCGCCACCGCCTCCTCCTTCCCCTCGCACGCCACCCCTGCCACCGCCTCTTCATTTTCCTCGCACGCCACTTGCGCCACCGCCTCCTCCTTCCCCTCGCACGCCATCCCGCCACCGCCTCTTCCTTTCCCTCACGCCATCCCCACCACCGCCTCTTCCTTTCCCCTCGCCATCCCTGCCACCGCCTCTTCCTTTCCCTCGCACGCCAACCCCGCCACCGCCTCTTCCTTTTCCTCGCACGCCATCCCCGCCACCGCCTCTTCCTTTTCCTCGCACGCCATCCCCGCCACCGCCTCTTCCTTTTCCTCGCACGCCATCCCCGCCACCGCCTCTTCCTTTTCCTCGCACGCCATCCCCGCCACCGCCTCTTCCTTTTCCTCGCACGCCATCCCGCCAACGCCTCATCCTTTTCCTCGCACGCCAACCCCACCACCGCCTCTTCCTTTCCTCCTCACGCCATCCCGCCACCGCCTCTTCCTTTTCCTCGCACGCCATCCCGCCACCGCCTCTTCCTTTTCCTCGGACACCATCCCCGCCACCGCCTCTTCCTTTCCCTCGCACGCCATCCCCGCCACCGCCTCTTCCTTTTCCTCGCACGCCACCCCCGCCACCGCCTCTTCCTTTTCCTCGCACGCCACCCCCGCCACCGCCTCTTCCTTTTCCTCGCACGCCATCCCCGCCACCGCCTCTTCCTTTTCCTCGCACGCCATCCCGCCACCGCCTCCTCCTTCCCTCGCACGCCACCCCGCCACCGCCTCCTCCTGTCCCTCACGTCACCCCGCCACCACCTCTTCCCATGTCCCTCCCATGCCAACCCCCTGCCACTTCCCTTTCCTGTCCCCACGCCACCCCCACCTGCCCACTGTCCCTCGCACGCCACCCCGCCACCGCCTCCCACTGTCCTCCCTCTCATTCACCCCACGCCACCGCCTCCTCCTCTCCATCGCACGCCACCCACGCCACCGCATCCTCCTGTCCCTCCACGCCACCCCGCCACCGCCTCCTCCTGTCCCTCACCGCCACCCAGACCACTTCTCCTATCTATGAACGCCATCCTGCCACCGCCTACTACTGTCCCTCGCATGCCACCCACGCCACTGTTTCCTCTTGTCCCTCAACGCCACCCCGCCACTGCCTCCTGTCCCTCAAACGTCACCCCGCCATAGCCTCCTCCTGTCATTGCACACCACCCCACCGCCTCCTCCTCCTGTACCTTGCACACCACCTGCCACTGCCTCCTCCTTTCCCTTGCACGCCACCCCCGCCACTGCCTCCTCCATTCCCTTGCACACCACCCCCTGCCACTGCCTCCTCCTTTCCCTGCACACACCCCCTGCCACCGCCTCCTCCTTTCCCTTGCACCACCCCTGCCACCGCCTCCTCCCCGCCACTCCTTTCCCTCCTTTCGCCACCCCGCCACCCTCCTCCTTTCCCTCGCACGCCACCCCCACCACCGCCTCCTCCTTTCCCTTTGCAACCCCCGCCACTGCCTCCTCCTTTCCCTCGCACGCCACCCCCGCCACTGCCTCCTCCTTTCCCTCGCACGCCACCCCCACCACTGCCTCCTCCTTTCCCTCGCACGCCACCCCACCGCCTCTTCCTTCCCTCGCACGTCATCCCCGCCACCGCCTCTTCCTTCCCCTCGCACGCCATCCCGCCACCGCCTCTTCCTTCCCCTCGCACGCCACCCCGCCACCGCCTCCTCCTTCCCCTCACGCCATCCCCGCCACCGCCTCTTCCTTCCCCTGCACCCCGCCACCGCCTCCTCCTTCCCTTTCACGCCACCACCGCCACCGCATCCTCCTGTCCCTCCCACGCCACCCCACACCGCCTCTTCCTTCCCTCGAACGCCACCCCACCACCGCCTCCTCCTTCCCCTCGCACGTCACCCCCGCCACCGCCTCCTCCTTCCCCTCCCACGCCACCCCCGCCAATGCCTCCTAATTTCCCTCGCACGCCACCCCCACCACCGCCTCTTCCTTTTCCTCAGACGCCATCCCCGCCACCGCCTCTTCCTTTCCTCGCACGCCATCCCGCCACCGCCTCTTCCTTTCCTCTCGCCATCCCCGCCACCGCCTCCTTCCTTTCCTCGCACGCCATCCCCGCCACCGCCTCTTCCTTTCCTCGCATCGCCATCCCCGCCACCTCTTCCTTCCTTTCCTCGCACGCCATCCCCGCCACCGCCCTTCCTCCTTTCCCTCGCACGCCATCCCCGCCACCGCCTCTTCCTTTTCCTCGCACGCTATCCACGCCACCGCCTCTTCCTTTTCCTCGCACGCCATCCCTGCCACCGCCTCTTCCTTTTCCTCGCACGCCATCCCCGCCACCGCCTCTTCCTTTTCCTCGCACGCCATCCCCGCCACCGCCTCTTCCTTTTCCTCGCACGCCATCCCCGCCACCGCCTCTTCCTTTCCCTCGCACGCCATCCCCGCCACCGCCTCTTCCTTTTCCTCGCACGCCATCCCCGCCACCGCCTCTTCCTTTTCCTCGCACGCCACCCCCGCCACCGCCTCTTCCTTTTCTTCGCACGCCACCCCCGCCACCGCCTCTTCCTTTCCCTCGCACGCCATCCCCGCCACCGCCTCTTCCTTTTCCTCGCACGCCATCCCGCCACCGCCTCTTCCTTTTCCTCGCACGCCATCCCCGCCACCGCCTCTTCCTTTTCCTCGCACGCCATCCCCGCCACCGCCTCTTCCTTTTCCTCGCACGCCATCCCCGCCACCGCCTCTTCCTTTTCCTCGCACGCCACCCCCGCCACCGCCTCCTCCTTTCCCTCGCACGCCACTCCCGCCGCCACCCCCTCCTTTTCCTTGCCCTCCACCACCGCCGCCGCATCCTCCTCTCCCTCGCACGCCACCCCCGCCACCGCCTCCTCCTTTACCTCGCACGCCACCCCCGCCACCGCCTCTTCCTTTCCCTCGCACGCCATCCCCGCCACCGCCTCTTCCTTTTCCTCGCACGCCACCCCCGCCACCGCCTCCTCCTTTCCCTCGCACGCCATCCCCGCCACCGCCTCTTCCTTTTCCTAGCACGCCACCCCCGCCACCGCCTCTTCCTGTTCTTCGAACGCCACCCCCGCCACCGCCTCTTCCTTTTCCTCGCACGCCATCCCCGCCACCGCCTCCTCCTTTCCCTCGCACGCCATCCCCGCCACCGCCTCCTCCTTTCCCTCGCACGCCACTCCCGCCGCCACCTCCTCCTTTTCCTTGCTCTCCACCACCGCCGCCGCATCCTCCTCTCCCTCGCACGTCACCCACTTCACCGCCTTTTTCAATTCATTGCCCGCCACCCCCGACAACGCTTCTTCCTGTCCCTCGCACACCACCCCCACCAACACCCCCGCCACCGCCACCACCCAGTTGACCGCGACCTGCTTCGGGGTCACACGTGTCAACTACGCTCGCTGTCTCGGCAGTTGTGCTTTCCTTTTGTGCTCTCCAGCATATCCTGAGGATCTCCTATTGCTGCTGCTGCTGCTTTGCTGCTTCGCTGACCTGCTCTGCTAAGTGCTAAGTGTTATATTCACTTTACTTAAACACATTCTCCCTAGCACACTTCCTCATCCCTTCTGCCCTACCCTACACCTCCCCTACACCTCCTCACAACACTGTGGTGCACATACAACTCCTTCCTAACTGTATTAAGCTCCTTCTTAACCTTACTACACATAATTTACATATTATTTTCCAAGAAGTGTACTAGGAGGTCCTTGTTTTCAGGCTGATTTTCTTTCATTGTTTCGGTCCGTACATTCCCGCCGCGGCGTTTACCCAGCCGCGCGGAGGGCGAAATTCCCTGGAGACCCTTTGTTTTTTTCCTCCCCTACCCGGCCGCGTGAATCCCCTAGAGGGAAGTCTAAAGAGAACACCTGCCCGAGCCAGACAGGAGGGAGTAAATCGTTCCCACCTGACCTACTGCCACTCATTCTCTCTGAAGTTAAAGGTAACAAAACATATCAAAAGATAACAATAAAGATATGGCTTCATCACTACGCAAATGCCCCGGGTGCAAGGACGCTTCGCCCCACAATATTTTGATAAGGGGCGGAGTCATGTAGACACTGTCAAATGGAAAGAAGATCTCAGATTTAGAGAGGGTTTAACCAGTGCCTTAAAGAGTTGAACCAACGTCCCCTCTACCCGCTCTCACCCCGCTGCTTCTTCCTCTTCTTCTTCTTCCTCTTCCTCTTCTTCCTTTGCCTTCCTCTTCTTCTCTTACTCCGACGGACCCCACCCTTCTTCATCTCCCTCCTCCCTCTCCTCCACCGTCCCAGGGGTCCGGACGAAAGCCATGCCCTGCAAGTGAGGTCTTCTTCTTCTTCTTCCTCTTCTTCTTCTTCTTCTTCTTCTTCTTCTTCTTCTTCTTCTTCTTCTTCTTCTTCATCTTCTTCTTCCTCTACTTCTTTAACCGCATCCACAGCGTGCACATCCAATTCCAACTCGTCCCCCCCGTCCTCCTCCGCCTCCTCCTCCTCCCCCCCTCCTCATCGTCCTCCTCCTCCTCCTCCTCCTCCTCTTCCATCTCCTCCTCATCTTCCTCCTCTGCTTCTTCTTCTCCTTCTTCTTCTTCTTCTTCTTCTTCTTCTTCTTCTTCTTCTTCTTCTTCTGCTTCCACCTCCGCTGCCCGCTCATCCATCTCCTCGTCCCCTCGTCCTCCTTCTCCCTCCCTCCTCCTCCTCTGCTTCTTCTACGCCTTCTTCATCTTCTTTCCTCTCATTCTTCCTCCTCCTCCGCCTCCTCCTCGTCCTCCTCCGCCTCCTCCCTCCTCCTCCTCCTCCTCCTCCTCCCACCCCCTTCCCCTCCTCGTCCTCCTCTTCCTCCTCCTCCTCCTCCTCCTCCTCCTCCTCCTCCTCCTCATCATCATCATCATCATCTCCTTCTTCTTCTTCTTCTCCTGCTTCTTCTTCTTCTTCCTTCTCTTCACCTCCTTCTTCCTCCTCCTCCTCCTCCTCCTCCTCCTCCTCCTCCTACCCCCTAGTTTGCAGGCGTAGACGGAAGACCATCCTCCCAGCCGTCTCCTGTGAAGACGGATCACACTTCAACGGATCAAGAATCAACACCAAGGTTAACATAAAACTGGTGGGTGACAGCATTGTTAGAGAACAACTGACTGAGTTCTGTGGACGAAGTATCAAGAACAGAAGACGCTACTGTATTCCTGGTGCAAAACTACAAGATATAAAAGAAGCGGTAGACCTCGTCTCAGACCGCACGGAGCAGGACACACTCTTTGTTTTGCACGCTGGCACGAACAACGTCCAAACAATGTCCACGGAGGAAATTATAGCTGACTACCGACGAGTAATCCGCCGCTTCAAGGAAAAGTCAAGCCACATCATTGTCTCAGGGATTCTTCCGAGAATCAACGCCTTCACAGGCTTCCACAGAAAGGCGTCGAACATCAACAACAGATTGAAGCACCTCTGCCAGAACGAGGAAGTTTCGTTCGCAAGTCAGTGGGATCATTTCTATGATATCCCCGACCTTTTCCGTCCTGACGGTCTTCACCTCAATGCGATTGGCTCAGCACGGCTTGGTAGGTTGCTGAACGAGGAGGTACTTTTGTACTCAAAAAACTCCGAGCGCGGGAGGGCCACCAAAGTATCGTAAACAACCAACCAGTAGGGACCGCTCATTACACAAGGCCCCAACAGTGAAAACAAGCAGACACCAGACTACTGTGCCGCGAAGCTTTGAAGTCATGAAGGACATTTCTGTCCTATACTCCAACGCTCGTAGCTTAATACCCAATCTGGATGAGTTACTTGCCTATGTTGACGTAGAAAGTCCGGACGTGATTGCAATCACCGAAACGTGGGCCACCTCTGACCACCTAATGACCGAATTCTCAATTCCGGGATACGAGAGCTTCTACAAAAACAGACTTCACAAGAAAGGAGGAGGTGTCATCTGTTACGTCAAGAACAAATACCCTGCCGTGGAAATAACCAAAGAAGACTCAGAGAAATATGACACTGTATATGTTGAACTGGAGACTAGCAAGTACAACAAAATAACGATTGGAACCGTTTACAGACCTCCAAAGCAACAAGCAGCGGACGACGAAGCGCTGTACGAGGAAATTCACACCATAACACAAAACAAACAGTCAGTCATTATCGGGGACTTTAACTGTTCCAACATTGACTGGACCACGATGATTGGAGATCGAGGTAACAGATTGCTCGAAATGTTAGAGGACAATTTTCTTACTCAGATTGTTACCCAACCGACGAGGGAAAATAACTTATTAGACCTAGTACTCGTGAGTGATTCAGATCTCACACGTGAATGTCAAGTCGGCGAAAAACTGGATGGCTGCGACCATCACCTAATTCGCCTAAAAATCAGAACAGACCATGAACTCACCGAAAACATGTCCAAGATTCCAGACTACAAAAGCCAATTTAACTTCGCTCGTGAGCTGCTAACCCAGACAACTTGGGAACCCATGAACCTCACTCCGGTGGACGGCGCGTGGAACGGCTTAAGAACAAACTCCTGGAGGTAGAGAGAACGACTGTTCCCATGAAGACAAGGAGAACAAATAATGCCACAAGCACACCGTGGATGACTACCCAAGTTCGACGGGCGATTAATTTGAAGAAGAGAAAATACAACTTGCTAAAGGAAAACAGCACTGACGAGGCACGCGAACAGTACCATCAAAGCCTCAGAGCTTGCAGAACACTCATTCGCCAGAGTAAACGTGACTATGAAAAGCAAATTGCACGCGAAGCCAAGTCCAACCCGAAAAAGTTCTTCACGTATATAAGAACCAAAAAGAAGACAAAAAGCAATATCGGTCCCTAAAAGATGAAAGTGACGTACTAACACAGGACAGTAGACAAATGGTCGAAATCCTAAACAGGAACTTCGCGTCTGTGTTCACGGTCGAGAATACCCAGTCCGTACCCGAGAGCCCTTCCCCACCGATGGGAATCACTCCCCTAGAAATTGGTACAATCGACGAACGGGATGTGAAAAAGTACCTAGACAAACTCGAGACAAACAAGTCTACCGGACCCGACGACTTGTCACCCAGGCTGCTCAAGGAACTCAAGCAGCAAATCCTCAATCCACTCACCGCCATCTACAATCTGTCACTACAACAAAACAAAGTCCCGAAAGACTTGAAACAAGCGAACGTAACACCGATCTACAAAAAGGGAGACAAAAGTGTGGCCCTAAACTACAGACCAATCAGCTTGACCTCAGTGGCGGAAAAATCCTCGAGAAGATCATCAGAGACAAACTCGTTAGGTTCCTTGAAGACAACAACATCATTTCCGATGCTCAGCACGGTTTCAGGAACAAGCGCTCATGCTTAACCAATTTATTGGACTTCTTCCAAGGTATCTATGAAAACTGGGATAATCATATCCCCAGTGATGTTATATATCTAGACTTTCAGAAAGCCTTTGACAAAGTGCCACATGAAAGACTCCTCAAGAAACTTAAGTCGGCGGGATTAGGCGACGATCTGACAGCGTGGATCAAAGACTGGCTCACTGAAAGAAAACAACGAGTTGTACTCAACGGACAGGCCTCCAGTGGCTCCCGGTCACAAGTGGAGTGCCACAGGGGTCAGTGCTGGGACCCATACTTTTCATCATATATATCAACGCCCTAGAACTAGGATTAAATCAATCTTTCAAAATTTGCCGACGACACAAAGGTGGGTGGGAAGGCCCTCACGACGGCAGACTGCGAAATTATCCAGAGAGACCTGGACCAGATCACTCGGTGGTCAGAAAAATGGCAGATGTCCTTCAACACTACCAAATGTAAAGTAATGCATATCGGATCCAGAAACAGCAACAACACATACCACATGGGTGGCGAACCACTACATGTTGTGCAAGAGGAAAGAGACCTCGGGGTCACCATCAGCAGTGACTTGAAACAAACAAAACACTGCAAGTCCGCCTGTAAGAAAGCCAATACAATGCTTGGGTTCATATCGAGGAACTTCGAATACAAGACGCCGGGAGTTATGTTATCCTTGTATAATTCGCTGGTAAGGCCCCACCTGGAATACGCCGTGCAATTCTGGTCTCCTAATTACAGGAAAGACATTGAATTACTTGAGAGAGTACAGCGCCGCGCCACGAAGATGATACCATCACTGAGGACGAAACCCTATGAAGAACGACTCGAGCGACTCAACCTTTTCACGTTGGAAAAGAGACGACTGCGGGGAGACATGATACAAGTCTTTAAGTACCTGAACAAGCTCAGCAACGTTGATCACTCCAAACTCTTCACGCTACAAACTAACCTGAGAACAAGAAACAACGGAAAAACAATTCAAGCAAAGCGATGCAATACCGACATCGGCAGGAGTTACTTCTCGAATAGAGTTGTTCGCCACTGGAACAGCCTTCCTGCAGAAGTGGTTAGCGCAGAGACCATCAACTCCTTCAAGAAACGCATTGATCGCCACTTTGCTGCAACAGGAGTGAACTGAACGTTCCCAAGAGTAGGTACACAAGTGCTTTAATCCTTCCCTGCAAGCCACTTCTGTGGCAAACGGATTGATTAAATCACTGAACGCAGGCAGCCTAGTAATGAGCCAACAGGCTTTCTGCTGCCTGCTAGTCCATGTTTTTTTCCATGTTTCCATGTCCATGTTTTTCCTTTCCCTCGCACGCCATCTCCGCCACCTCCACCTCCAGTCCATTGCCCGCCATCCCCGCCAACGCTTCTTCCTGTCTCACGCAAGCCACCCCCACAACCGCCTCCTCCTGTCTTTGTCACGACACCCCCACCACCTCCTCTCCCTGTCCATCGCACGACACCCCCGCCTCCGCCTCCTCCATTCCCACGCACGCTACCCCAACCACACTCCGTCGTCGTGGCTGTTGTTCCCTCCGTCGTCGTGCCTGTTGTTCCCTCCGTTGTCGTGGCAGCTGCTCCCTCCCTCGTCGTAGCTGTTGCTCCCTTCCTCATCGTGGCTGCTGCTCCCTCCCTCGTAGTAGCTGCTGCTCCCTCCGTCGTCGTGGCTGCTGCTCCCTCCGTCGTCGTGGCTGCTGCTCCCTCCCTCGTAGTGGCTGCTGCTCCCTCCCTCGTCGTGGCTGCTGCTTCCTCCGTCGTCGTGGCTGCTGCTCCCTCCGTCGTCGTGGCTGCTGCTTCCTCCGTCGTCGTGGTTGCTGCTCCCTCCCTCGTTGTGGCTGTTGCAGCCTCCCTCATCGTGGCTGCTGCTCCCTCCCACGTCGTGGCTGCTGCTTCCTCCGTCGTCGTGGTTGCTGCTCCCTCCCTCGTTGTGGCTGTTGCTCCCTCCCTCGTCGTGGCTGCTGCTCCCTCCCACGTCGTGGCTTCTGCTCCCTCTGTCGTCGTGGCTGCTGCTCCCTCCCTAGTCGTGGCAGCTGCTCCCTCCCTCGTCGTGGCTGCTGCTCCCTCCCACGTCGTGGCTTCTGCTCCCTCTGTCGTCGTGGCTGCTGCTCCCTCCCTAGTCGTGGCAGCTGCCCCCAAAGAGCTATAGCACGACATTACGTGGAAATGAAACATATCACACGACATTACATGAAAAAGAAACATATCACACGACAATACATGAAAAGAAAACATATCACACGACATTACATGAAAAGAAAACATATCACACGATATTATATGTAAAGAAAACATATCACATGAAATTACATGAAAAGAAAACGTTTCACACGACATTATATGAAAAGAAAACATATCACACGACATTACATGGAAATGAAACATATCACACAACGTTACATGAAAAGAAAACATACCACACAACATTATATAAAAAGGAAACATATCACACGACATTACATAGAAGGAAACATATCACACGACATTATATGGAAATGAAACATATCACACGACATTACATGAAAGGAAACATATCACACGACATTATATGGAAAAAAAAAACATCACACGACATTACATGAAAAGAAAACATATCACACGACATTATATGAAAAGAAAACATATCACACGACATTACATGAAAAGAAAACATATCACACGACATTACATGAAAAGAAAACATATCACACAACATTACATGAAAAGAAAACATATCACACAACATTACATGAAAAGAAAACATATCACACGACATTATATGAAAAGAAAACATATCACACGACATTATATGAAAAGAAAACATATCACACGACATTATATGAAAAGAAAACATATCACACGACATTATATGGAAATGAAACATATCACACGACATTACATGGAAAGAAAACATCACACGACATTACATGGAAAGAAAACATATCACACGATATTACATGGAAAGAAAACATCAAACGACATTACATGGAAAGAAAATATCACATGACATTACATGGAAAGAAAACATCACACGACGTTACATGGAAAGAAAATATCACACGACATTACATGGAAAGAAAACATCACACGACATTAAATGGAAAGAAAACATCACACGACATTAAATGAAAAGAAAACATCACACGACATTACATGGAAAGAAAACATCACACGACATTAAATGGAAAGAAAACATCACACGACATTAAATGGAAAGAAAACATATCACACGACATTACATGGAAAGAAATCATCACACGACATTACATGGAAAGAAAACATCACACGACATTACATGGAAAGAAAACATCACACGACATTAAATGGAAAGAAAACATATCACACGACATTACATGGAAAGAAAACATCACACGACATTACATGGAAAGAAAACATCACACGACATTAAATGGAAAGAAAACATCACACGACATTACATGGAAAGAAAACATCACACGACATTACATGGAAAGAAAACATCACACGACATTACATGGAAAGAAAACATCACACGACATTAAATGGAAAGAAATCATCACACGACATTACATGGAAAGAAAACATCACACGACATTACATGGAAAGAAAACATATCACACGAAATTATATGGAAAGAAAACATATCACACGACATTATATGGAAAGAAAACATATCACACGACATTACATGAAAAGAAAACATATCACACGACATTATATGGAAATGAAACATATCACACGACATTACATGGAAACCCAACATATCACTCGACATTATATGAAAAGAAAACATACCACACGATATTATATGGAAATGAAACATATCACACGACATTATATGGAAAGAAAACATATCACTCGACATTACATGAAAAGAAAACATATCACACGAAATTATATGGAAAGAAAACATATCACGACATTATATGGAAAGAAAACATATCACACGACATTACATGAAAGAAACAGAGACGACATTACATGAGAGAGAGAGAGAGAGAGAGAGAGAGAGAGAGAGAGAGAGAGAGAGAGAGAGAGAGAGAGAGAGAGAGAGAGAGGAGTCTGCCAGCAGTCTCTGCATACGCTGACGACTGCACGCTCTCCCTCTCCTACCCTCGCCAAGAAAGCCAGCAAGCGGTTGCTGAGGTCAACCAGCAACTACGCTTGATACGGGAGTGGGGGAGGGCGGTGAACTTTGCTCCTGAGAAGACTCAGGCGATGGTGATCTCTCGGTCCCCGGCAGCCACACAAGCTGTCGAAGGAAGGGTGATGTTTCGGTCCGTCATCCTCCTGCTCCAGGATTACGTCAGGATCCTCGGAGTGGACTTGGACCGAGAGCTGCGTTTCGACCGCCACCTGAAACACATCGCCCACCAAGCCTCCCTACGTGTCTCTGCCCTTCGTAGAGTGGCTAATTTCCTCGACAAGCGAGGAATTATGCTCCTCTACAAGGCCCAGGTAAGATCCTACCTGGAGTACGGGGCTCTGACCTGGATGTCCAGCGCTGCCACACACCTGCAGAGACTGGGCAAGGTGGAGCGACGGGTGCAGCGACTGCTCCAGGAGAACAACCCCCAGCCGCCCCTTCAGGATATTATACATCTAGACACCCTGGAGCACCGCCGGGACGTCGCTGCGCTGGTCGTGTTCCACAAGGCCCAGGTACAAGGAGTACCACACCTGGCGAGACTGAGGCTCCCTCCGCGAGAGGCTGTGAGAGATACGAGAACGGTACTCTCCAGCCACGAGCAGGTCGGGGTGCCGAGGTCACGTGCCAGCCAGCACCAACGGACCTTCACCTCCAGGGTGTCCCGCCTGTGGAACACATTCACTGCAGCAGGGCCAACAGTGAGGGAAATATCCACCCAGCAGGTAAAAGTGGCTGCACACAGGTGGCGAAGAACATGCCCCACACCACTAGTGATGCTAAAAACACAGTGAGCAAGTGTAAAGGGCTTTTAAAATAATGCACGAGAAAAAGTGACATTTTAAGCCCTAAAAAGTGCACAGAGAAACATATGCTACTCGAACGATCGCATAAAGTGTCGTCGGCGAAATACAAATATGTTGTGTACTATAGATTCGTCAGTTTAAAAAAAAGAGAGAGAGAGAGAGAGAGAGAGAGAGAGAGAGAGAGAGAGAGAGAGAGAGAGAGAGAGAGAGAGAGAGAGAGAGAGAGAGAGAGAGAGAGAGAGAGAGAGAAGAACACGGATAAAAAGATAGCCAAGTTGATATATGGGTACAAAATAAATATATAGATATATGGATAAGTAGATGATAAAATATAAAGTTAAATCCACTTGGAAGTGTGTTCCCTGGTGGGTGTGGAGTAACTGCCGCCAAAGGGAAGAACTGGACAGGTAAAGGTCATCAGACGCTAGGAAAGGAAATCCTGACCTTTCTTCCTCCTTATGGGAGTGCATTCCTCAGCCCCTGGTGGGTGTGGAGTAACTGCCTCCAAAGGAAAGAACTGGACTGGTAAAACCATTCATCCGTTAGGAAAGGAAATCCTGAAGAAGCTGAACTTAACTTACTCCTGAGTCGCACAGAAAGAACACGAGAGGCGGAGGAACATAATTAAAGAACCAAGCAAGTGACTCCTAATCTTGCGGGGCCTTTCAGTCTCCGGGAACTCCGCCGCGCCAGGACTTTCCTCGCAGGAGACACACAGCGGCGGCGAAGTATGGCCCGTCAAATTAAGCTGACTATGTAGAGAACTGGAGCGTGACGTTGTTCCAGTGTTTGGTGTGTCCTTGTTGTTGTTATTGTCGTTGTTGCTGTCTCTGTCTCTCTCACTCACTCGCACACGCACACACACACCCACACACCCACCCACACACACACACACACACACAACACACACACACACGAACATAATTGCATTGTTTTCCTCATCCTGTTTAATTTCATACCATCTGTTTTTTTCCTCATATGCCGTTTTTATCGTATGTGTGTGTGTGTGTGTGTGTGTGTGTGTGTGTGTGTGTGTGTGTGTGTGCTTCCGCATACTTCTGAAATTACATTGGATGAAAGCGTTTACAGAGAGATTGAAAGGGAAGGAGTACATGTAGCTCGACCAGCAATGAGAGAGAGAGAGAGAGAGAGAGAGAGAGAGAGAGAGAGAGAGAGAGAGAGAGAGAGAGAGAGAGAGAGAGAGAGAGAGAGAGAGATTTACATAGATTTACATAGAAAATCAGACCACACAGACCCCATGGTCCAGATTTGGTGGTCTGTCCTTAAACCTAAGTGATTTTACATTAATCAGAAGACTCCAAAACGTTGCATTTCTACTCTAGTTGATATTAAGTTGAAGGAAGTGACGGTCGAGCTTATTTTTGAAGGAGTCAATCGTGTTACACTGGACCACTGACGGTGGAAGCTTATTCCATTCTCGCACTACAACGTTGGTGAAGAAAAATTTGGTGCAGTCTGAATTTACTTGTCTACATCTGAGTTTTACGCCATTGTTCCTCGTGCGCAAAGTGTCATCGATCATAAACAATGTTGATCTGTCTACATTCGTGAAACCATTAAGTATTTTAAAACATTCGATCAGTTTTCCTCGGAGGCGACGTTTCTCAAGAGAGAACATGTTAAGGGTAGAAAGCCTTTCTTCGTAGGATTTGTTGCGCAAGGAAGGGATCATTTTCGTTGCCCGACGCTGAACACCTTCTAATTTAGCAATATCCTTTGCATGGCGGGGAGACCAAAACTGTACCGCATATTCCAAGTGGGGTCTGACTAAACTGTTGTAGAGCGGGAGTATTACATCTTTATTCTTAAATAAAAAGTTTATTTTAATGAAGCCCAACATTCTGTTCGCTTTATTTGCTGCATCAATGCATTGCTGTGAGAATTTGAGGTTTGACGCGATTTTGACCCCAAGTCTTTGACGCATTGAACGCTTTTGAGTTTAACGCCGCGCATTTCGTATTCGAACTTCTTATTCCTCGTTCCAACTTGAAGGACCTGGCACTTGTCTACGTTAAAGGGCATCTCCCATCTATCCGACCAAGCTGAAATTTTGTGCAAATCCTCTTGGAGGCTTTGCCTGTCTTCGTCAGTGAGAACCGAGTTGCCAATCTTTGTGTCGTCTGCAAATTTACTAATGCGGTTATTGAGTCCAACATCCACGTCGTTGATGTAAATAATGAAGAGCACTGGGCCAAGGACCGAGCCCTGAGGGACGCCACTAGTGACAGGCGCCCACTCTGAGTTAAATCCGTCAATCACTACTCTTTGTTGTCTGTTGCTCAACCAATTCGCGATCCATTGGTTTACTTGACCGTCAATACCTATTTGCTTTAATTTGTAAAGTAATTTATGATGCGGGACTTTATCAAACGCTTTCTGGAAATCAAGATAGACTACGTCCAGTGATTTGGTTACGTCATAAACAGTGAAGAGGTCGTTATAAAAGGTTAATAGGTTTGATAGGCAGGATCTTTTGTTTCGGAAGCCATGTTGTGAGTCCCCAATCAATGAGTGGCTTTCAAGGTAATTCACAATTTTGTCTCTAATTATGCCCTCAAGTAGCTTACCTACAAACGAAGTTAGACTAATGGGCCTGTACTTACCTGGTACTTTTTTGTCTCCTTTCTTGAAAATCGGTGTCACGTTAGCCTTTTTCCAATCCGAAGGGACGATGCCTTGTCGCAAGGACATATTGAATACGGTTGTGAGGGAGGAGAGTATTTCGCTCTTTGTTTCTTTCAGCAGAGTTGGATATACTTTGTCAGGTCCACGACTTTTATTTGTTTTAAGTGAATGGAGAGCTTTAAGGACTTCATCGGTTGTTATTTCAAAATTAGGCAATGCATGCTCGAGATTTACAATAGTACTGGTGTTGGTGGTAGCGAGAGGAGGACTGTTAGTATTAAACACCGAGGAAAAGTAATTGTTTAAGAGGTTTGCAATGTGTTGGCTGTCAGTCACTAGTGCACCGTCGCTGTTTGTTAAAGGTCCAATACCACTTTTGATCGCCTTTCTGTTGTTTATGTAACTGAAGAAAGATTTCGGATTATTTTTACAGTTGGCTGCAATATTTTATTCGTATCTACGCTTTGCCTGACCTACTAGTCTTTTTACTCGTCGCCTGGCATCATTATAAAGTCTAATGTTTTCGGGTGTGCTTTGTTCTTTCTTTAACCTGTAAAACAATTTTCTCTCATTGACTGATTCTTTAATTTCGCTATTAAACCACGGTGGGCTTTTATTAGTGTTAATTCGCTTCTCACACAAGGGGACGAATGTGTTCTGCTGAGTGAGTAAGTGATTTTTAAGGCTTAGCAAGGCTTCCTCTACGTTGCCGTCATCTGATAGTTGTATTTCTGTTAGTTTTTGTCGGATTTCTACGAAGTTAGCTCTTTTGAAATTGGGCACCTTTACTTTATTTTCAGTCACTGATGATTGAGCTTTAACCCATAAGCGTCGGGCTAGAGGACTATTGTCGTCCTCGCACCGCGCAGGCGGTGCTGATAGATTTTGTAAAATAGGTGTCTTTCATCAATGCCCCCCGGCAATTCAAAACGAAAACATAATAATTTATATTTTTTTTTTTTTCCCAACCTTCCTTCCTCGATAAAATAAAATATTAAACGTATGTCTTCGGTGCAGCATGAGGCATATGTGAGATGGAGTTAGGGGAAGATTAGCTAGCGTACCGTGGATGGCGGAACTCCCACCTGACGCTCACGCCCGAGACGGAATTCCGTCACCGCACGGCACACGGTTAATGTCGACGCGCACTAATTTATGATCGCAAGAACCGAGGTGTTCTCCTACCGTGACACTACTGATTAGGTTATCTTGGGTCGTTATAACAAGTTCGAGTATATTATTTTGTCGAGTTGGCTCAGAAACCATTTGGCTTAGATAATTTTCTTCTAGAAATTCAATCATTCTATGTGACTCGCCTTCTGTACCTGACAGTGTCGCCCAGTCGATATGGGGGAGGTTAAAGTCTCCTAATATCAGTGAGTCGCTGTTATTAAGTGACTGCCTTAAGACGCTGTACATTTCAAGGTCGTCATCGAGTGATTGCCCGGGAGGTCTGTAGGTGACAGATATATTTAAGGGGAGCGTCCGGTTTGAAGACCGAAAAAATATGAAAAATATTACTTTTTGTGAAAAAAAAATATGTGGTTGGGTTACACATTGGCTATCATTTCACAAAGATTCATGGTAAAACACGCGATACTTTTGGTTTAAATCCCATTTAAAGGTCCGGTACTCAACCACGTTTGTTTGTTTACATCGATAGCGTCGGGTTCTTTCCCCCAAAACTGTGGAAAGAACGGCAAAATCTTTATATTTTTTGGTGAACATGATATGGGAACACTAAAAGCTAGTGTGTGTGGGATCTAGGACTGTCAGCCGAGAAGCCCGAGATGCTTTTGCCTGCCAAGCTTTGAAGGAGAGAAGGCGCTCGCCATCTGTCCTCGCGTAGACTCGAGATCGCTGCTTATTTTCCCGCTGTTTCCTGCTTTTTGCCTGCTCACAGCCATGGGACGGGTATCTAAGAGGAAGAAGCAGAGTAAGCATGCCTGGATGAAGAGCATCGATGTGAAACGGAGAAAAATACAGCATGCTGAACCTGACACCACCACCGCGTCAGATGAACCCGTGCCGCCCACGCACTCGCCACCACCACTCTCCGCCACACTCGTCACTCCCACGGCAAGCACATCACAGCCCAGCACATCCCACGCAAAGGAGAGTCAAGGAAAGGACACAGAAGATACCTCGTTACTCTCTGCTAGAGAAAATCTTCTAGACATGGAGACTAGAGATGAAGATGTGGAAAGTGACGACGAGATTGTCATGCTGACGAAAAGGAGGCTGAAAAGCCTACTTTCCTCTCGTTGTTCATGCCCAGATCCTGCCTATGATTACAGTTTCAAGCCTGATGCATACGAAAACACCATAGACATGCACTGCACAAGCTGTAACTTCAAGAACACTTCGAAACCGGAAGCAGTGATAGCTGGGCGTCAGACATCCAAGATCTTGAGGACCAACATATCATTGACATACCTGTCTGTGATAGATGATGTTGGATTTGCAGGCATGAGAAGAATGATGGGTGCCCTAGGAATGTTAGACCATAACTTCGGGTACCAGAAGGCATGTTTGCTGACAGCCTTCAATATCAAGTCGAAGGCACTAAGAAGATCCCTCACAGCACAAGATAAAGACAGGAGGAGGCACAGCCAAGCCCAGCGGAAGCCAAAGCCAGAGAAGAAAGAAGAAGCATCAGCAAACTATGTATCTGGTGGCATCTAACTGAAAACATCAAGCTGAACAACCATGAGGAGTATGGGCAACATTGTTACCCCGCGCTTGACAAGATAACACCTTGCCTTTAGGAAGGGCAGGGGTGGGAGAAGGAGCCTGATACACTTAAACACACACCTGATTGTACTATTAGCTTGCATATAATCATAATAAAACATATCGTACCTGAAAACCTTCCTAGTATGTAATGGCAGGTGTGAGATCAATGAATAAACTTTATCGGCCCGTATCTCAAAACATAAGTTATTACCCTTCTAAAATCTATTTTGGGGCCAGTTTTAGCTTGATTTCAATGAAACAAAAACTAAACGGAAGAGGAATGTTTCCTAATCAAAAGTACGCTTCGTTTTTTTTTATATATAAGTGAGCTGTCATTTTATATTAATATTTTTTTGGCAAAAAAAGTAAAAAAAAAAAGAAAAACATGAAACTATTCATAAAACAAAAACAAAAGCAAAATTTAAAAATCTAAAAGCGTAGAAACACACTATATAATAACGTGTCTTAGCCACAAAAAAATGAAGGCTGTGGGGCCAATAATAACTCTAGAATAGCACTCGTAAATTTCAGAAGGGGCTGTTGGGGGCTGGCGGGGCTGGAGACTAGAATGGGACTGAATGTCTAAAATTGATGTACAGGTTGTCAATACTTCACACAATAAAAATCAGAGTGATTCAAGCATAATTACCAGAGATATG